>NW_027495135.1:0-267792 GCF_021521415.1 Bidens hawaiensis | reverse complement strand
TGCTTGAGCGAGAATTAAAGGTTAGATTTTAGGGAGAAAGTAATACCTTAGGGGCTTCTCTTTACCATCTTTTGCTCAGAAGTACCCAGTGTGTTAGTTGTCTTTCATATATTATATAGTTATTATCTATTTATGTACTAGTTTGAGGAGCCCGTGTATTACACGAGTAATTGGTGAAAATTAAACTTTGACCATGTAAGTGAAATGCAGTCAACAATTGATCATATATTGTTAATACAATTACAATTAAATTAAAATTACATAAATTACATAACTAAGATTACACAAATATGTTACAAATAAGTAAAAACTTCCTTTTAACACTACATTTGTGATTGTATTAGCATGTATACATTGTTTATCAAAATAAACACAAATCTTTAGTTCATGTCCGCTTGTTAACTCTAATAAAGTAACTATATGCCTGCTTATAACTCTTGATATAACCATATAGATTGTTCGTAGTGACAAAAAAGGTTCTCCAAGTACATACCAACTCTAGATAAATGATAATATATATCCATGATACTAATAAAAAAATATTCATATACATAAAATATCATAGCTTTTAATCAATTAATATGATGATTCCATTTGAGAACATTTGCTCATGTTTATCCAAAATAACATGATTATCCAAAAAACTATATGCCTGAACTTGATGAAATAATCATCACTAGAATCTTTACAATTTAAAATTGATTTATCATGATAAATTTGTTGTCATTAATATTATGTGTATGACAAATTTTTAATTGACTTTATATTTTACAATTAAAAATTGTATAATCAAGCAACATAAAAACCGAAAATTTAAATATAACAAAATGATTTGTTTATTTCATATGAATGTAATTGCCAGGAAAATGAAAAATACATACTAACATTAAAACCATGTTCAAATAATAGTAATTATTCTGAGTTAGAAGAATATTAGAAGATTTAAAATTGCATAAAGTGAATGTAGTGATTCTTATTTATAATCGTTGAAAGTAGGGTGTCACTTTTACCCGTAACATGAAACCAACCCAAGAAAACCCGTACCCGAACCCAAACTAACCCGACCTGAGAAACTCGAACCCAAGAAAATACTAACCCGAAACTGAACCGAAGTAATTCGGGTTGGTTCTTGGATCCGAATTCTATGTTTCGGGTCAACCCGAAAACTTTTAGTTTTAAATCATATGTATTTTTAGGTATTAAAGGTTAAAACTTAGCCGCTGACGTTATCTAGATTTAGTCCAAGTCGATTGTTCTCATTCCACATATTATGAATCGAATGTTTATTGTTTATTATTTTGAATATAACCATAATACACACTTTAATTAACACTTCAAAATTCATTAATCATCTCTTGTCAACGCATATGAAGAATACTTATTATATGTAGTAATGGATTTAGTTGGAATAAACCTATATTTTAATGTCATATATTGAAAGGACTTAAATATCAAGGACCATATATGAAAATTGGTTGAAAAAAAGATGTGGGGGGCTATGGTATTGACAAGTGATAAAAATGTTAGGCTTTTATTAAAATAGATAGATTATTATTATTATTATTATTATTATTATACTTACTACTAGCGTGCTTTATTAATTATTACTGCTGATTTTTTATTTCTTCTTATATTCTCTCGTATATATGTTTTTTAGAGTTGAGGGTCTTGGTGAAAGCCACTTCTCTATCTTATTGGATAGAGGTATGATGTGTCTACATCCTACACTCTCCAAACCCTACTTGTAGTTTTGTTATTGATAGAATTTCACTAGATATAATTAATTGATTGAATCTACTAATCTAGATCTGGCTCTCTCTTCAAAATGTCAAATGCATTATATAAATATATAGTTATTGTAGAAATATATTCTTAAATTGGGCCCCAGCCCAACAGTTTTGGGCTCAACATATAAAGTCATATGTCCTCTGTACATAGGGCCGTCCAAACCGTTCGTCGCTCGAACTTGCTCGTCGCTCGCCTCGGAAATTGTTCGGAAAATGCTCGCTAGTTTCTTCGCTCGATTGATAACGAGTCGCTCTGCTCGGTTCGGTTTGTAAACAAGCCAAGCAACGAGCAAAGGTATGCTCGGTTCGGTTCGGCTCAAATATTTTAATCTATATTATATATAATTTTAATTATAATGAACAAATATATAAATATATAGATAAAACACATAATATAAGCTTACAATTATTTTTATCTCTTTAAAATTCATATTCCGTCAATTTTATAGTTTTATTTGTTTGATTCAAGTTTTTAGAATATTTGATGTTTGTTTACATGATCATTATATCGCACTTCAACCTTATTTTTAATAAAAATTTACTATATATTACACGTTTGTCTTAAAAACTACTAATTTATTTATAAAATATATTATTTACAACCTTTAAATATGATTTTACTAAATTTTTAAAGTGAAAAAGAAATAAATAATGTACGAAATCGCTCGATGTTCGATCGAAAAATGCTCGATTCGATTTTGGATCGATTCGATTTTGGCTCGTTTCGGTTTTCGCTCGATTCGAATTGCATTCAGCCGTTCGGTTTGGTTCGGTTGTAAACGAGCCAAGCAACGAGCAAGCCTTCACTCGGTTCGGCTCGGCAATACTCACTTCATACTTCATAGTGAATTCAATGTTAACATAAAGAGTGGTTCAAAGTAGAGGACCAGAGGTGTACAAAATTCACAACCCGAAACCGGACATGAAAAAAAAACTTGAAATCGGGTTTCTTTATACCCAGGTTTTTGCTACAGGAATCCGTACACAACCCTACCCGTATAGATAGGGTATGCATTTAAGTACCAACCCCGTACCCGGAACCGACCCGATTTGTATCATGTAATACCTAAGAACCGGAACCAGTTCCATACCCGAAACCGGGGTTTTCAAAACCCCAAAATTACTCGAAAAATAACTTAAAAATGCCCGAAAAAATACCCAAAAAAGATAGAGTAGCCCTCTTAAAAAACTCAGTCTATACCAAAAAATACCCGGAAAGATAAGGTTTATTCAATTCCCGAAAATAGGGTATTCAAATACCCGATTTTAAAATACCTAGTTTTATACCCGACCCAAACCCAGTGCATAGGGTATGAATTTTAGAGACAATACCCTGCCCCAAACATGACCCGGGTATTGTCAATACCTGGACATACCCAAACCCGGTTTCATACCCAGAACCTAGTATTAGAGAAACATGATTTATGCACCTCCGGTCAAAGAATCCGGTGTCCGGTGGTCTATGTTCCCTTGTAAAAATTTTTCATGGGTTTGCCATATATGACATGAGAAGAAAAAGACTAAACCCAAATCCAAATCAAACCCATTCATAACTATGGCACTGCATTTTTTAGTTTTTTATTTTAGGGATGGAAAAGAAAAGATAAAAAAAAAATTCTTTTTACATTATTGAGTTTTTTCATTAAAAGAAAATAAAGAGAATAGAAGGAAAAGTTAAGCCTTTTTTCCTTTAAAACTTTCCTGCAAGATATGGCCGGATTGTGAAGGAAAGTTTATATCCTATTACCATATTACCAATTTACATATCTTAATTCTCTTTTCCATGTTCTATGAGAACATAATTTTAAAGTTACAAATTTTTTTCCTATATTTTCCTTCCAATCTAACTCAAGAATGTAATAAACACTTTCTTTTCTTTTCTTTTATTTTAACTCGAGAATGCGTTTTAAGTATATAATTTTTTTTCCTTTCTTCCTCTGTCCAATCTTATCATTTCTTTTTCTTGTATTTTAAACCCGAGAATGCAGTGTGACACTGCCACAACTGAATTTGAAAGAAGAATAACCTTCACCAATATTAAATTACTGAAAAAGGCTAACAATTCTTCAAGTTCTTCCCACAATATAAACTTTCAAAACAAGCATTCAAACAAGGTTTTAGGCATTACTAAGTAACAAAGCCAGACATCAGCACATGTTAACGAAGAATTTCGGTCCAAAATTCAGAATCTTAGAAAATAGCTTATTCGATTATATGTCATGTTTTCCATCATTGCCTCCATCCATCACAGTATCATCATCTTCCGGGACTTTCTCAAGGTCAAGAGACTTGATTGATTCACGCCGCTGACGAAAACAACAATCTCAAAGTCAAAACTAAGTAGTGAATCTTATAACAAAGCTAGTGATATATTATTACAAATAAATATATAAAAAGTTGGCATGTAGATATATACCTTCAATGAAACATTTTCAGATTTAAGTTTCTGGCATTCATCAGAAAGTTTCTTCATCTCACCTTTAAGAAAGTTATTCTCATTTGTGAGGACTCTACCTTTACCTCAAGAATACGACGCTCAAACTAAAACAGACATAAACGATATACATAAAAATAAATAAACATATTAATTACTATGAATGAAGAAAATATGTGTTACCCTCCTTTCTCAGTCGTGATCTTTTGGCAGAATCTCTATAGATTGCTTACGCTTCTCTCTTTTCTGTATTCTTTCCTCCTGCGAAATACATGATAACTAATTATCGTTTTTATAATTAATATAATGACCAAAAGGAAAGAGTGAGGATACCTGAGTTAAAGGTGGCTTGCTACACTGAGTGGTTTGAGTGGGCTCATAACTTCCAACAACACCTGCAGACATCAAACCGAGTAACGTGTATAACTGCTATGTATTTTACATTTTCTTCAAATTTTGAACATTTTATTTTGTTGCAGTGTTACACTGAGTGGTTTGAACTTTAAAGATTATAATGCGCCCGAAAAATTGACAAAAACCCTTTATAAGAGTTGGATATGTGGCAAGTTGTTTAGCATATGTTCCAACTTAAAATATGTAAACGAGTTTATAATGCATATGCGCAGCTTTTGTTGGCCCAGAATCAGACACAATTATATGGATCCATGAACAGAAAATAAAGAAACAAAACATAGTGATTATTGTGGAAGAACTCCTCCTACACTCTTTTTCTATTATTATAAAAAAACCACACAAAAACAATTTAGCAATCTATTTATACTACAAAACTCTAATTGCTCACCAAGACTCCTAATTAGACTGAAACAAGAAACCAAATAAACTAATTGAAATTAACCGAGACTCCTTCCAAAACCAATACGAACTTAAATAAAACATTGCTTTATCTCCAAGCAATGTGCACATGCACAGATATAAAAAGGTTGGGGCAACTGGGGCACCATCGATCAAAAAAACTCCGATTGAACTCATTCCAGTGCGGTTTGAACCGGCTTGTTGAACAGTAAACACACACGCACGCATATATATATATATGTGTGTGTGTGTGTGTGTGTGCGCGCGGTGTGCGGGTTTATGTTATTATGCTTAGACAAGCAGCATAGACATACATACTTTCAAAAGCATTCTTTAATTTCCATAACATTACAAAGTTGTAAAACTTTTGCAATACACACATTGTAACACAAATGCATCAGTGAGCATTTCAGGCCCTCTCCTGGCCTGGGCCCTTGCAAATTTTGCTAGGTGCAAACCTAGAGTTCCAATAGCAAACGGTGCCTTAGTGTTTACTGTTGGGAGAGTTTAATCTAGTTAATATGAGCATCAAGCAAACTACTGAGGCATTTGGTTTGAGGGAAGGATATAGTAATAGGTATGAGTTTAACTTAAAGAATTCATTCAGCTTCTGAATTCATCTGTAGAACTAATCTCACACCAACATTCCTCACTTACTAACATAAAATAGTTTGAAGATTCTTCCAAAAATTTAGTGTTTCTTGTGGCACAAATACATGAGACTTATTATGTTTACTGAATTAAAAACTATTTGCTAAATAGTAAATAGCTCTCCAAAAGCCACCTTGACCGAGTTATGTACATGTGCATTCATAAATTATATGATCATGAAAAAATGTCAACACAAAAGATTTGGAGGTCGAGGTCTCAGCGGAGCAGCCTCTCTATCTTTCGGGATGAAGGAAAGGTTTGTCCCCATCCTACCCTCCCAGACCCTACCAATATTTTGCTATGAGAGAAATTTCACGGGGTATTTTTGTTTGTTTGAATGACTTTGATACCTGTAAAACTAGGAATCTAGACACCGATGGCGAAAACCAAATGTCAACTATCTACTTCTTTAAATCCTCATTATTAAATGCAGTAAAACTGCCAAGTGTCCTATTGGCAATGTGCATCTATATAAGTTGATACAACACGTAAAGACATCATGGAAGCATATACATATACCATAAAAACAGTTAAAAAGATTTCCAAGGAGATCAACATAAACAAAAATGGCAAATTTAACGATGATAAAATCAGATCAGATCTCTTAACGAGCATCATAGACACCAGACATTGTATTAACTATCATGCATTCCTCATATGTAACATTAAGCACCTCTTTATGATATATACACAGAATGAAAGCATAACATAAAGTTCTTACCTCAAATAGATTGTAAACGAACACAAGAAATGCAGAAACACTCCAACCAAATCCTAGACAAGACCTCAAATTCTAACACAAACGGCGGCCGATATATATACAAATGAATGACAAACCCTAATATGATATACGTTGGGCCGGATAACTTTGGATCTTACGTAAATTCAATTATGGGCCGCGATCAAAAGTTTGGATCCAAATTTTGATATTAAATAAAACAATTTATACTTCTAAGCGCGTCTAATCTAGATAAAGAATAGGTGAACTTACTTTATGAACATGATCCAAAAATCCAAATACAGTATCTCGAGATGGTTCCACAAAAGTAAAAATATACTATCTGTGTATCTTAAAACTGTTTGCCTATAGCTAGTACCCATCAGCATCATTTAAGTCGTTTCTTAACCACTGTACAAAGTTCACGAGAGTCATTTCTCCTTGTGCAAAAACAGCATATATATTTATCTGAAGGTTGTCAAAATTATAACCCTGCAATATAAAAGGCAAATAATCTGGTAGAACATGAAAAATGTAACCGGAAAGACCCTCAAGCTACAATATTTTTTATTCAATATTAAACATACTTGCCTGTTACAAATATATACGGCAATAAGAATGTAATTCAATCATCTATAAGTTACTAAGTATCCATCCGCTCCATATGGATAATATATGTCTTTCCAAAATTCCAATCTGAACTTACGCCCATGTAAGAATTTCGTTTAGAATATAGAATTTTTACCTAACCCTAACACTTTGGGCTCGATACGCAGTAAATTTTCCTAAACTGCTTAAACTCAAAAGTCAAAATTTAAATATATTAAGTTGTACACTGCTTGAACTCAAAATTTAATGCACACTACAGAAATCAACATAACATGATTCCTCGTTTATAGACCCAAACAGGTAATCCTCTGTATTCTAACACATTAAAGGTTTTCATATGCATCGAGGTTGAGTCTAATTGAAAAGTTTGTTCACAGATATTCACTCAAAGAAATAAAATAAAATAAAAAAACGCGATTATGATTTTACATTGGCATCATTGAACATTGTAAGATAGAAACAGAAATTAGCAAATATATTATTCTATCAAACATCATGATCAATAATAATCATACGTAGAGCTGGAAAAAAAAGACAAGCCTTACTGTGAAGAACTTACCCAAATCTTCCAATAAATTTGATGAAACTTCGATCCAAATTGTCATCGTGCTTTATCAGGTGACATATTTGCTAAGACCGCTAATCACGACCTAGGATTTAAAAGAAACATATCTGTAATTTTGTTAGAAACCAACAACATTTAACAGGCGGTAATTGAGAAGTCTGATAGACTGATTTGATTTAAATAAATTTTGAGTTCAAGCAGTGTACCCACAATATAAAAAGACAAATAATCTGGTAGAACATGAAAAATGTAACCGGGAAGATCCTCAAGTTGCAATATTTTTTAGGGTTAGGCTAAACGTACCCTCATCTTCTACTTGTCATACCCCCCTCCCCTATACTTTCAATTACAATTTTATTTGACATATTACTCCCCTCTTAACATTTGTGTTCTTTTTCATTTTATAATCTTCCTTTTAAATATTAAATCAAAAACTATAAAGTATTTTTTTCTCTTTGTGTGTTTATTGTTCTTGATCATAACGATAATGTATTTTATTATCAGTGTCGACACTTTTATATTTATAAAACTATATAATATATATATTAGTACTAAGATTGATACTAAAAATATTAAGTAATGTTAAGAGAAAATGATAATTGGTTTTATAAGTTCCGGGGGGGGGGGGGGGGGGGGGGGGGGGGGGGGGGGGGTACGTATATTCAGTAGAAACGGTACGATGGGGGGGTACAGCAACACTCGCAAGCCCTATTTTATAAATTACTAAGTATCCATCGATCCCCTCCATATGGATAATATATGTCTTTTCAAAATCCCAATTTGATTTCATACCCGTGTATAAAAACTGAGAATCTTCGCCTAATTATAACACACCGAGTTCAATTGGCAGTAAATTCCCCCAATTTATAGAATTCAACTATAATAAGTTAATGTGAAGAACTACACAAATCCACATATACATAATTCATCTTTTATAGAAATTAATAGTGAATCCTCTGTATTCAAACTAATGGGAGATTTCATATGTATCAAGGTTGAGTCTAATTGAAAAGTTTGTGCACAGATATTCATTAAAAAATATAATCCTAATTGTGATTATTGATTGGCATCATTGAACATTGTAAATAGAAACAGAAATCAACAAATATATTATTCTATCAAACATCATCATCATCAATAATAATCATACTCACAGCAGGTAAAAAAAACTTACCCAAAGCTGCAGTCTTTGAAGGCGGAATATGATTTGTGGAAACGTCATTCAAGTGAGATACTTACTCACCCAAGCTAGCTTCCAATGAAATTCCAGATTGCCATTTTGAAGAAGCAAATGCGTGATTTTACTTGCATACTGCCCGCGAACAGGGTAATGTGGAACCTCTTTAGGCTTAGATCTGGTGTTAGGGTTTGTTTCGGGTGGGTAGATAGGTGGGTTAACGGCACAAAAGAGTTTAAATCTCAAAACCGTTTTGGGTTGGTCAACAAAAGTCAAAATCAGTTTATGATCGGTTTCAGTTTAGGTTCAAGCCGATTTCTTGACCATTGTTACGATTGGTTTCGGTTCGGGTTTTGACCGATTGGGTTAACCGAATTGATGGAGAAAATTACAAACCGGTTTCGAACATAAGGTTTCAATCGGTTCCAAACTAGTTTTCTACGTAATCGGTTTTAAACTTGTTCGGTTTCGGTTCGATTTCCGGGTCGGCTCGGTTAACCGGTTATTTTGCCCACCTCTAGTTAAACCCACACGAAACAGAAATTTTATAGAAAATTAAATAAATAGATGAATGAGTAAACCCCCGAGTAAACCCGTGAATCTATTAGGTTGACATGAACATGACTTGTTTAACTAAATATGTTTGCGGGTTCGACACAAATATGATGTGAACAAATTTAGAATAAGCTCAAAAGTGCGAGTTTGTGCTAGGTTCGAGTCGTGTTATTAATTCACATCCATGTGTGTGATGTACGAATTATATGACACTTATATTTAGGGGTTGTTTAACAAATCTTATACTGAATCATTAAGAGACCTGACCCACTAAGAGGTATCTACACCACCACCGATCCACCACTCGTCGGCATCAACACACCTCCTTCACCATCACCGGAGTCGACAACGATGGTCCTGCAACTCGCCGAAAAAAACAAGAACACTGCTCCTCTTGTTCACAGGTTTTTGTTTAGCTTTTGATAAGAATTGAAATTGAAGCCAATTGATCGTTTAATCTTGAAATCGATCCAATTAATCATCAGTTTGAAGCTTCAATCGATCAGTTTGAGTTTTGAATGATGGGTTTTAACCTTAAATGTATCAGGATTTAAGCTTGAACGTGTATTTTTTTTTTGCCTGAACGTTTTAGAATTTAAACTTGAACGTTTAAAGGTTTAACCTCGAACGTTTTAGAGTTTTAACCTTACCGTACTTCGCGTACGTAATGTACATTAAGTGATTATTGTACGTTAACTCACGCTTATATATATATATATATATATAAGAGAGAGAGATAGAAACAAACACACTCTACCTCTAACCGATTAAGATATATAGCAGCCCCTTAGATTCACTCCATATTCCTCATCTTTAGAGTCTTGTTCTTCATTTTTATACTCGTTGATTAGTAGATAATTATAAGAATAGAGATTAAGAACCTAATATAAATGGTCTTATTATATTATTAAGTTCTAGTATTGCCCCAGTGAACATGAGGATTGATGGTCGGTTAATTTGTATATGTTTTAGTTCGTTTATTGTTTAGTTTTAACTGTTATTCTAGAACTATCGATACTTCATACGTGTATTATTGGATTTCAGGTCACAAGCGTTAAAGTACTCAATATGGACCTGTTGTAGCACGAAATGAAGACCCGGGATATCCAGCACGCGAAACGAGAAGTTTAATGATGTTTGTTGGTGAGGAGACCCATCGCGATACGCCGATGGGCTCGCTTGAAGACCCATAGCGTATCGCTATGGGGTTAAATTAAGGTTTGACTTTCTGGTCCATCGCGATACGCGATGGATCATTGAAGACCCCCATCGCGTATCACGATGGGGGGTGCAGACGGAAAACTAGGGTTAAATAATATTTTTCATGCTCAAGAACCCCAACTCCGTTTTGATGAACCATAGGCGATTCCAGCAGCTCCAAGAGGCTATTTCCACCATTATAGCTTGTGCCAAGACCTTCCACATGATCCATATCATCCGTATCGAAGATTTGATGATGTCACGGCTCGGCTAATCTCCTAGAATCGCACCCCGGGATGTATAGTTGTAACCTTTTACAGTTTTTCTCATGTGATTAAGAATACTTGTGTAGTGTTATTGATGATTGATCATATGATTATTGATATTTAGTATTTCTGTGTGTTCGGTCCATTTAGATTTACGTTGGTCTGAACGATCTGTTACCAGTTGCTAGATAATTAGTCATATAAGTGTTGGTTAGATTGAATACCTTTAACTGAGTCACACTGGCAAGGACTGTTTGATAACCAGTGCCGTGTGTAAAGTAATTGTTGACGTCTAAGGTTTTGTCTGGTAATCAGTTTTCAGTTAATCGTTAATAATCAATCTGTTAGGTTGCATGAGATACTGGTTGGTTGCTTACTTGAATGCCCGGGTGTGATTTGCTTTGTTAACTTTTTACAGCTCGTTTATTTGTTTGTTGCTTAGTTCTCTACATTTACTAAAACCAGTCACTTCATAATATTAAATCTGTTACACGAATTGCATTGGCCATACTCCTTGTGATACGATACCCCTACTTGCTCTAACTATTTAGTTTAATTAGGTTTTTGATTGACTCAAACGACGGTCATCAAGGATTCAGTGAACATCTCTCCCTATATAAAGGGATTCAAAGTCTAGGCTATTACATAAAGATTTCCCTACTAGTTGTTATCCTCCAGCTTCTTTGTCTTTCATCCTTTTATCCTTCAGGCCTCAGCATGTGCTGAGGACACACCCATCTTGAGCCCTTTCCCTAGCTCAGAATGAACAGTACCCAGAAGATACCTTTCCCTCTTTTCACTCCTCCTTGTTGACATGCTTTCTTCACTTTTGTCTTTATTGCTCGCTTGGGCTTCCTTCCTTGGGTCTTTGTTGGGCCCTACTAAGCTTGTTCATCATATGCTTGCTTGTGGGCTACCTTTGACTGGGCTATTGTTGAGCCTGCCCTTTTCTTGTTTATGTACTGGCCCATTACAAGGGTAACCTCTTCAAGTCTCCCCAGTCCATTGTGCTCGTATTTATGACGAGTATAATAGATTTACAACAAGTCTCTGTTCTACCACTGTCGTGACTTCTTGTGTGATCCCTCTTAAACTCTTTTATATAGCCATGGGGTATCTTTGACACAAAAAGAATAATCATGGGACTATTACATGTTGGTTCTTGACCTCAGAGTTTTCTTGGATCATTGTTCTCTTAACTTAGGTCCCGTCCATTCCAGCAATTTGGCCTGACATGTGTGTAGCTCTAATCCCTTATGTTGGGTTGGTATTATCCACTTGTTTAGATCAATTGGATAATCCCTCAATCTCTTCTAGAACCTTTGATCGCGTTTAGTCACTTTGGAGAGGTCTTTTAGTTACTCTCTTTTGGGTTCCTTTCTTTAGCCACGCTTACATTGGGCATGTGTTTGCTATTAGGCCTAATTTCTCTTATCAATCGAAGAGCCCATTTCAAGGGTAATCCCTTCAAGTCTCCCCAGTCCATTATGCTCGTTATATATGACGGGTATAATGGACTTATATCAGTTCCCTGCGATACTTTTAATTCGGCCTCCACTGCGCTTTCTTTATTCTCCGAAAGCGTCCGCTTATGTTGTTTTTTCTATTGGCTCGATTTTCGTGTTATCTTAAGCGGCTCAACACTTCTATATATATCTTCTAAAGACATTTGACCATCTTCGAACTTTCTTCACAAGGTTAGTAGCGATATCCTTTACCGATCTCACCATAACCTTAATGGTTGCTAAAGTGAGAATGCTATTGTTGGGCTCATTTCCAGGGAGCCTCATCAAGTCTCCCCCGTCTATTATCCTTATTAATGTGATAAAGGTAATGGACTAAACTTTGATCTGGCTCATTCTTATCTTTCTTGGACTTAAATTATCTAATCCCCCTTTTATCTTCTTAGCCCATCACTGGGTCCACATCTAAACTGGCGACAGTTTTGAAAATGCCTATCGCGTTTCCCCTAAGATGTCATGATACTTTTCAAATCGCCTGCATTTCTCTTGACTGCTGCTCCTTTTTTTATACTTTCATATTGTATTTATTTCACCATATCTCATTCTTATCTGGTTAGTTGGATGTTTGGTTAGAGTAACTAGTACTCCTCAAGTATCTTGGTTTCTCGTGGGCTTTCCTGACTTGGACCCTTCATGGAATGGAGACCCATTTTCATAGCAGACTCTACAAGTCCCCTCGTCCTTATTCTTTTTGATAATGACAAAGGACTAATGTAGTCCTGGCCTATCTTTCTCATCACATCCTGGATAGGTCCATCTCTTTACCTTTTAAGCCTATTCATTGAGCCGGTTTGGACGAGATCCTCTTTTGATACTTTGGCTGAGGTATATGACATTTAGTACCCATGGTCTTGAGCTAATTCTCTTGTGATTTAAATCTACTATGATAGAAACAAGCGATCCCTCTTCTATATAATCAAGGACGAGTGAACCCTAACCCTAATGGGCTGACTCCATTTTGACTTATTAAATTTGGACCCAATAAGGTTGAGATGGCGAAGTCATGGATTGAGGTAAAATCCAAGTATATCTAAACTCATCCCCATACAACGGACCCAGCCATGGAATTACCTCTTCAAGTCCCTCCAGTCCCTTATGCTTAATTATTTATGATTGGGATAATGGACTTTAAACCCTAAGTTTCTTTAACATAAACAAGACAAGGTTAAGTTTTCTTCTTGAATAACTATGTTCGGCTGTACGTAATCTCTTTTTTCTTGTTGAATAACCCTACAAAAGTTGTTATGACTCAATTAGCAGGCTCTAATAATGATCATGTTATCTTTACTTTTTTAGTATTACACATAGAAACGTTGACATAAACAATTTCTACGTGATAATGTCTATTGAAAATGTATCAAACCACCGACATAAATGTTTCTTCTGCAAGGTCTTGTCGGTTAATATGAACAAATCAAGTTAAAGATGTTAGTGGATATTGTGTTTTGACTCAAGGGTGTATCATTATGTTTTCCTTTTGTATGCAGATGTATTATAAGGTTTCCTACATGTGAGGTAGAGTAGTATGATAGCTCTCAGTTTGTAACTGGGCTTTCCTTTCACTCGTCGTGAAGAAGATTCAACTTCCTTTCCCCCTTAGGGGAGGGCGTATATGTAGATTGTTCCATTTAGTGGGAAATATATAAGTTGTGAGCCTTTTAGAATGGACTATTTTCATCTGGAATAATTACAAGTATTGAGCCTCATGGATGAGGCTATTTTCCACGTGGGAAATTATAAGTATCAAGCCTCATAGATGGGGCTATTTTCCTTTAGGTAAGTTATATGTATTGAGCCTCATAGATTGGGCTATTTTCCTCTAGAGAAATTATATTGAGCCTCATATATTGGGCGATTTTTGTATATGGATCCAAGCCCCCCCTGTCGGGCCTTCCTTTCACTCATTGTGAAGGATAATTTATGTCGTTTTCCCACTATGTGATATTATAAGTATTGTGCCTTTTGAAGAGGGATTTATCCCACCTTGGGAATTATAAATATTGTAAGGAGGAATTTATCCTATATGGGGAATTATAAATATTGTGCATCTTAAGGAGGGCTTTATCCCTCCTGGAGGATTATAAGTATTGTGTCTCTTAAAGAGGGCTTTATCCCATATGGGTAAGTTATAACTATTGTGCCTCTTCAAGAGGGCTTTATCCCACCTAGTAATTATATTTGTTAGTCATAGATATAAAAGCATAATTAGTTTTAATAATGTTAGAAGTCTTACACATGAAGGATGATGTAAGGGGCTAATGTAAGGGGGCCATATCCTTCTTATAAAAGATAATATGGATATGGAAGTTTCTTCCCATGGGAAATTCTTGGAATGGAAAGTGTTGCTACTTGAGGCTTTTTTTCCTTCCATGGTGACTTTTTCGCTCTTTGGAAGGGGAATCTTCTTCTTCGAAAGGAAAATCTTGAAACATTAGATGTTGTGAAAGGCTTTCATTCCTCTTGGAAGAGACTATTCCAATACCTCCTTCATTGAAATGGGACTATTCTTCATGGAGGTCTCTTTAAGATGGCAATTTCTTTACGAGATACATCTTCATGCATGGAAGCTGATGAATGGAGTCCTTTTTGCCTTATTAAAGAGACTTCGATGACGAAAACCCACGACACAACCATGAAAAGTCAAATTAGTCCCCCATCTCCATGCTGGTGTAGGGAGATGGTTCTTTTTGCATGGAAGAGACCTTTCACATATGTCATCCCATGGACGAGGATTTCTCCTTTTCATAGAAAACTCTTGTAGTAAGGAATGTTGCAATATGAGATATTGATGTAGAAAGCTCTCTTTCCCCAAGGGATTACTCTTGCCCAAATGATATTTTTTCTTCTTGGGGGGAATTTTTAAGAACGTCATCCCTTTGAAAGGGAATTTTCTTCTTTGGAATAGATTCTTGTAATATGGCCAGGGGCTTTAGTATTGATTGCCTGAGAGGAATGCTTGTAATGAAGAGATTGTATTGGAAGGAGCATCATTATGATTGGATTCTCTTGAAAGGAGGCTTCCTTCTTGGAAGTGGTTCTGTTATGAAGGAATGGTTAGGCAAGAGGCTTCGTTCCAAAGAGGTTGTTTAGTAATATGTAACACCCCGGCTAAAGCGGAAACGCCTGAGTGTGACGTACAGATCGCCCAAAACACATGTGACACTATTAAGTGACAATATTATCATTAATTAATTTAAACATCAAGTACACAAGTTTGTAACAAGAAATACAAGGAAAATACAAGAACAATTAACAACTTGTCCGTTTATTAACATAACCTAAGTTCTAGTGTTTTCTCCAAGTCTCACCATCTAATGAATTGTACCTGTAGCATATATATATAAAATAAAGTCAACTAAACGAATAGTTGGTGAGTTCACGCAAGTTTTGATATAAGTACATAAAAATCTACAATTCCATGAACAAGTGTAAATGAGCAAGTAAGATCCTTTCCGGTTGGGATTGTGCACCAATGTACTCAGATAAGCGCAAGTAAGGTCCTTTCCAATTGGGATTGTGCACCAACGTACTCGGATAATGAGGCCATTTTCCACTCATAACAACAAATGTCTTGAGCGCAAAGGGGGCGTATGATCATACTATCTTGAAGTAATCTATGTGCAAGTAATTTTGAGCAAGTAAAAAGTAAACACACAAGTCCATGTAGCGAATTGTAGTTTGTAAATAATGAATAAACGAAATTGTAATTTGGATAGGATATATATGTTACCCCCAAAAGTAGTAAAAGAGTAAAAAGGGGGTGTGAGAAACTCACCTTTGCAATTGGATGATAACTTGATATAATAACCGAAAGCGCGTTTAAGGAAATAAATGATCGAACCTCACAAACTATAATTAAAAAGAAAATACAAAATTTAAAGACTTACTATCGGGATTATAAAAATTAAATAATATTAGTTTTAGGAATTATGCATTATTAAAATATCTATTTCATTAACTTATGGCAAATGGGGACTTGAAAATTTTTAATTAGTTTAACAACAATGAATAAAGTTTATAAAAGTCATTTGATGTTTATTAGTTTAGAAATGATTTGTAGATACATAATTATAACTTATTAATATAAGATTAAATAACAATATTATTAATAATATATGATTAAACGTTTTTTTCCAAGTAACATAATTAATTAATTAACTTAAATGTTTTGCATGAATTCTTTTAAAGAAATTATAAACATTAGTTTATGTTGAAATAAAATAAACAATAACTAATTTACTCAATTATTAATTTAAAGATATGAAGTATGTTATATCTATTGTGAAATATTTTAAATAAAAATTTTTTTTATAAATCATCTTATTTTAAAGAAAGTTTATAAGTTTTTGATGATCAACAAATCATAAGATTTAGATAAATATATATTCATGCTTGTTCTTGCATAATAACTAGTTTTGATCCAAGATTTAGAAAATATCATAGTGTTTATCTTGGATATCC
Source organism: Bidens hawaiensis (assembly GCF_021521415.1). Lineage (NCBI taxonomy): Eukaryota > Viridiplantae > Streptophyta > Magnoliopsida > Asterales > Asteraceae > Bidens > Bidens hawaiensis. The sequence continues at coordinate 251,033 of NW_027495135.1, read as the reverse complement.
ATGATCATAATGATTCTTAAAACCAAAATATAAGATTTTTATGATAAAAGTAGCATGATCATGAAGAACAACTTATGAACAAGTATGAACATTCAAGATAAATATCAAAACAATAGCTATAAAATGCATGAAATGGTAAACACTTACTTGTTAGTGCTCTTAAGCTTAAGAAAATAATGTATTGAGGTGTGAAAATAATGGAGGATTTGCCCTCCTTTTATAGTGAAAATATAGAGTTGTTATGTCTTACGGAATTAAAGAAATTAAATCATGTTTAATATAATTAAAACACAAATTAAAAATAGTTTAATAGAACATTCAAAAGATTTAACTATTTTAAATAAACCTTATGTAATTAAAACATATATTAGTTTTTTTTATTAGTTAATTAACATAATATGAAAAGATGATGATAATGATAATAATTATAATAAAAGTAGTAGTAGCGGTAGTTAGATAATAATTCTAGTACATTGCATGAGACATATACATAAATATTTGATCTTGATTATGAATGTCTTAAATTTGTATGTAATACTATAAGGGTGGTGAAAAGTATAATTGCATAGAAATGATCACATAAAATACATTAACGAAAGTTGAGATTAATTAATAATATTATAAAAATATATAAATTTAAATAGAAACAAAACCGAAAATTTAAAACGGGTCGGGTTTTCGGGTTTAAAAATTAACGAATGTTACATAATAGGCTTCATCTAAGGCTTGACTGTTTAACAAGGGACTTCATTTTGAGGAGATTGTTTAGTAAGGAACTTCATTCTGAATAGATACTCCAGTAAGAGACCTTGTTTTGGAGGAATTATTTTGTAAAAGGGCATGTTCTGGAGAGATTCTTTGGTAGGGGACTTCATTCTGAGGAGATGGTCTAGTAAGGGACCTTCTTCTAGAGAAATTATTTTGTCAGAGGATATGTTCTGGAGAGATTCTTTGGTGGGGGACTTCATTCTATGGAGATGGTCTAGTAAGGGTCTCGATGTTGACTTGGCCAGGAAGAGACTCTTTGAGAGATGTCTCATTTTAAAAGCTTTTTATAATATGTTATACAAAAACAATATTTAAATAATATAAAACACATGCAAGAGTTAACCCAAAGGGTTAAAGGATGGTGCATGTTGGTATGTGGGGTCACATCACCTTTTTATACTTTGGAAAATGTGAAACTTGTGTTTGGGGAGACAAACACATATGTTTGAAGATTTTACCACCCATGTGACTATGTCTCCCATTTTTTTTTGTAACAAATCAGTATTAAATCAACACCTTTATAGAATTTCTATACAAAACAAAGTGAGTTGATGTAGTGTTTGACCATGCTTTTTACTAATTATATATCTTTTATTTTTTATTTATAGATTTGTTTTACTTCCTTATCGGAATTCATATTTTGATGTTTTGTTGGAACTTCAAGCTACAATGATAATATAAAGCAATTCTTACAACCTATATGGTGTGCTAAAGTAATGTGAACTTGACGAAGAAGACAACCCGATTATTATCATTAGGAGTGGAGATACCGTCCAGATCTTCTGAGTCAACCGTAATATATCGGTAAGATTTGGCTGTTCCACTAGGCAGGGTTGCCCTGAACAGAAGGGGCACAAAACTAAGTTATTTTGCTTCCCCATTAACCTCCTGCTTTTGCTCTTCAATGCATGCTCTCCGGGCGCTTTAATTAGTTTGTACGGACTCCGGCGAGTATTTCAATATTCTTGACTTTCAAAAATCGTTGGAGAATATTTCTAGATTTTTGATTTCACAACATATTCCAAAAGCAGGAAAAAGATTCTGGTGAGTCGGAAAAAGAGTCCGGTGAAGGGAAAACGCTGGAGAACCTGTACTGGGTTGGTGCTCGTTTACCGAAATGGTGGACGGATAGCACCAAGAACCTTTTGTTGGCGAGACAATGAGGACAATGGTGTATTTGATGGAGGTCGTCGGCCATTTTTTAGAGGCTGTAGGTGGAAACCTTTCGCCAGAGCTTTAGGTCCCACAGATGGCGCCAATGTTGGAACCCAAGTTGAATCGACGATAATATTGATATGAGTTCGAAGTTTGCTTTATTAAATGACCGAACTACAAGTGAAATGTGTGTTGTGATTAGGGGATTCAAGGTCATGCTTCAAAGAGAATTGTGATGAATATTATTAAGTTCTAGTATTGCCCCAGTGAACATAAGGATTCAAGTGAACATCTCTCCCTATATAAAGGGAGTCAAGGCCTAAGCTATTACATAAAAGATTTCCCTACTAGTTGTTATCCTCCAGCTTCTTTGTCTTTCATCCTTTTATCCTCCAGGTCTCAGCATGTGCTGGGGACACACCCATCTTGAGCCCTTCCCCTAGCTCAGATGAATAGTACCCAGAAGATACCTTTCCCTCTTTTCACTCCTCCTTGTTGACAGGCTTTCTTCACTTTTATCTTTATTGCTCACTTGGGCTTCCTTCCTTGGGTCTTTGTTAGGTCCTACTAAGCTTGTTCATCATATTCTTGTTTGTCCCATATTAGTGAAATGGAAAATTGCTTGTCCTACATTGCTAGAATGATAAACTTGTGAGCTCCTTAGGATGAGGGTTCACAAGATAATATTATTGTATAACAATACACATTCAGCGGCATTAGCGAGGGTATGGAGCACCAAATGTGAACAGGCTCTAGCGAAGTGCGTTGGGTGCAATGTAGCGCTTTGATGGCGAACTTTTTTACACCACGCACACTCGCATCACCGCGAGCGGCCTAAGTGCTTTTTTATGTCATTCTACGCAATGGATAACTACAAAGTTCGTCTCGCTACATGAAAACTTGTAATTATCCAGATATGTTAGTGGTCTTCGCGCTACGCGATGGGTACTCAGTTGACCCATCGCGATATGTGACGTGCTATCTACGCACCCGTGACATGTTGCATGTCATGTGTGAATTCATGTGGCATAACTAGGGATGACTCAGGAAGCCTATGAGGACGGCGCGCTACGCGATGATTTTAGGTTGAGGTCGTCCCGGTACGCGACCGACCTAAAAGTCAGCTATAAAAGAAGGCTGATTAATGCCATTATCCGTCATTCAGTCTCCTATTTTCATCTCATTTTCTTATATATTTTGAGTGTTGGTATAATACCCCTAGTAGTTACAACGATACCATGTCCGATTGATCGAGACTTTGATACACGAATCTAAATCTATGCCTGAACAATGTGAGTCTTTGTGCCATCGTGTAAAGTTTTAAATCCCGTGATCATCACTAAAGCTTTTCCGTTTATACTAATACATACTACATTGTGTTAACTTAGGTACTTAATAACAAGAAGCTCTTTATTTTGTAAATTTTCAATGTGAGACATTCGAGTTTTAATACAACTCACATTTGTGTGAGACAACCAGTTTTCGAACACTATCATTGCGATTTTTAAACATGTATAACTCATGACAGAGTATAACAGTCTAAATCTTTTCAAACGGTTTTCATTACATTATAGTGATTAAGTCATTGTAAACTTACGGAATGGTTACTACTGGTATTGTGGGGTTTTGTATACATTACTCGTTTATACGATTACTTATGGGACAGAGAGTTAGCCAATAAGTAATATGATCATAGTCACATATATGGTTGAGTGACAAGTGCATTCGGTAACTTGTAAACAGGAAAATGTAAAAACATCTTAGTGTTGTATTGTAAAAATGTGTCTTTTAATTTTCAAATAAATGTACTCACCAGTATTTTCTCGCTGATCAAATGTTTTTTAAACATGTTTCAGGTGACTTGTTGTGAAGAAATAGAAACAAGTGTTGTAACATTTCGGTTTTTCCGTATTGGTATTTGTACTGTAAACCCGACCCGGGTTTGTTATTCAGGTCGTTATCATTAATAATAACACAAACTTACCGAGTATTTAATAGCATTTATTTTCATTTTATATAATTGTTTCTTAAATACCTTACCCGCCTTATATTTCATCTATTCAAAATTTCAAGAACTAAGTACGTAAGTTTTAAAAAAAAAGCAGTACTTCGCGACGCGCGTATGTCTAAGGCCCCGCCATACGTGTCGTGCGCGGGAGTTTGTCGTCGGCTAGAAATTCTGAAACACTCCTGTTTATTCATTTTTTATGCCATTTTCGATCCAAATCACCATATTTTGGTCAATCATTAACCTTGACATGTTTTCAACATTAAACACTAACTTCCCCTCCAAGAATTGCATTAATTACGTGATTTTTGGTGATTTTCTTCCAAACTTGCTTAATTTTCAATTAATGCCCAATTATGACGACTTCGTTACTAAGGCTATATAAACGACCCTTGGTTTATGCTAAATGGTTACCCCAACTCACTTTACCTTCAATTCTCATTACTAGTGCTCATTGATTGTGTTATTAACGGTTTGACTTTTCTAAAGTCTAAGACTTTGACTTCTCTAGTTCTGCCTTTCCGACCACTTTTTAGGTAAGTATTGAACATTAAAGATGTTCATTTTGGTATTTTGAACAAAAGCCCTCAATCAATTTCATTAAAGCTATTTAATAACTCCATTTTGTTTTGGCCCGTTCGGGTTAATAAAGTAATTAAAATTGGGGATTTTTGATTACACCACTTTCTGATTAAAATTATCTTTCGCTCCAGAAAAGTTTTAGCTTTGTTTTCACATTTTACATGTGAAGGACTAGAACTCGAACCCAAACTCACTGTTTGGATTCTGACAGTCTCAGCTCGCTTAAATCTTGTTTTATCATAACTTGAGAAGCGTATGGAGTTTTCACGCAATTCCAGTTACTAAATTCTTGTTTTTAATTATGTTATTTTTTGTGAGAATTATAGGTTTATATTCTTAACTTGACTCAAGTTGCTTATTTCACATCCTCGTCTTATTTAACTCTCCTATCTCTGTAAGGTGAGCAATCACCCCCCCCCCCCTTCCGTATTTTGTTGTTGTTTTTTTTGGGTGGGGGAGGGGGGCTTGATGCGTACACAAAACTCAAGTTTATTTATTTACTCAAGAACATTATAAACTATTTATTTGCATATTATGATTTTGCTCGATTAGTTGTTATATGCTATTTGACTATGTGATTATAGTTTTATGGTTGGTTAGTATCTCATCCTCATAGTATGATCATACGACGTCAAAATAACAAATTATCTATGTGATTCGAGTGAAAAGATAACTTTTATTTAATTGTTATGCTAGTTGAAGTAATGCAATTATCGCAAGGAATTATTGATTTTAGTATTATGTATATATTTCAAAATTGTGATTATTTGTACAACATTTTGTTAAAAAATATATCTATTTTTGTGCATATCGCAAGTTGCTGCATGAGATGATTGAAGTAAACTTTGAAGACACTAGTTATACCTTGGGATTTAATAACACAATGAACGATTTCTTTTAAGTTTGATGTAATTCTTGATTATTTTGATTTTGTGAACGCTTGTGTACTTTGATATTAATAAATTAATCAGTCATTTTCACTATAATTATTTATTTTATTTTGAGCTATGATACAAATATTATCGCGCCTCGTCATGTTTTGTCGTTAGGTTGTGGTGTGACAAGTTCTATAGGGTATTCCAGTTTAAATAAGTGGATTGTCACTAAAATAAAGAAATACATATGTTCTTTTTTTAAAATTGGGGTTTATCCCTGTTAAAGTATGGTTTGTATAAATATGGGTTTTATCCCTAATTAATCATATTGTTTGAAACTCTAACGATTTTTTCTAACTACGGTTCTGATGAAATTTTTCGCCGCCAATTATTTTAATAAGCACGGATACCTCGTGCTGTAAATGAACCAAACAGAGAATTGTTCGTGTTCGTTTGTTTAGCATTAAACTTGTTCACGAACGGTTCACGCACGCTAACCGAACATAAAATATTGTTCGTGTTCGTTTGTTAAGGAATTGAATTTCTTCACCAACGGTTTATGAACGCAAACGAACATGTACTATTGAGAAAAAAATACAACATTGTTAATCCAAAACACTATACATATTCACCTTAATTAGATATAAAGTATAGCACTTAGAGATAATAAAAGTAATAAACATGATCATTCCCCAATCACGGTTTTATTCTAATGATCTTAACGAAGCACACATTATATTTGTTGTTAGTTATAGCAAGACTTTATAAAACAAACAATTAACAAAATGAACTGAACATAAACAATAAAATTATAAAATTTAAATGTTAGGTTGTTTATTACAAATAACATATTACAAAAATATAAAACAAAAACCTTTAACTACCGAACATAAGCAAATGAACGTAATCGAACATAAATGAACACATTACCGAGCGTAGCCCTGTTCATGTTTGTTCATTTAACTAAACGAGCAAAACTTTGTGTTTGTGTTCGTTCGTTCATTAAATGAACAAATGTAAACGAACTTTTCGTCGAACGGTTCACGAACTGTTCATTGAGTGTTAAGTTCGTTTACAGCCCTACCGATACCACTGTTCTCTTTCGCGGCCCTCGCCCTGTGTAAGGGGTCGGGGGTTGTGACACCAGTGTTTTACCGAAAACATCAATAACAAGGGATGGATCGTCACTACCACTATCACAACAACTTTTCATCTTTGACACTTGGCATTCTCGCGTCTACCTCATATCTCCTCCACTTGCAACATCCCATGTATCTTAATGTCGCAAACGCCTGTTTATGTCCTAGATATTGTTGCTCGATATCAAACTTGAGCCACCACTTGTTTATATCGCTCCACTTCATATTTGATTGCACACAAGTCTGTTGTTGAGACTCATTGCTCCCTTAATTCAAGATCTTTGTTGTTGTATTAGGATCTATTACTCCATTAAGTATTTGGTTCAATCACAACATAGTTTTCCATTTTGACAACCACTTGGTTCGATCCAAAGAGGTTCAATAGATGTATACCGAAACAGCAAGGTATTGGGTTTCATATTTAGTTAAAAAAAACATCTTTTGCATCCCTCACTAACCTCCCTGAACCCGTAAGCCTTTTCCATCTCTTTACTAACCTCCATAAACCCCTTAAATGCATCTTTCTCATAACTCAGATCCCTTGTCGAGGATGGAACATGTAATTAAGCAAAACTCATAACACGATTGAAAGATGAACTTTGGTTAGCCTTTGGGATGGCACCACCATTCGGGGAGGATTTTTTGTGGCATAGAGGTTAGCGGGCTATTGTTCCTAGTCCCGCATGAAGCCGCCTCTGCCTTGCTTCTTTCTTCACCCATTTTGTTCAATCTAAAGGGAAGGTACTATTTCATTTTCAGCTCTAACCTAAGCTCTCTCTTCTCCACATTAGCTTTTCATGCCATCGCTAAGTACCTCTAAACTCCTACAATGAATCTTTCTTATCTTTCTCATCTCTAAACTACTTTTTAATAAATCAATTAAAAGAAATAAACTAATAAAAACCTATAATTATTTGAAAATCAATATAATAGAGTTTTAAATGAAATAACATTTATTAGTTAGAAAAATTTACAGGACCAAATAAAAAAACATAAACAGAAAATACTACAATTTGTCGTCTAGGTGTACATGTGGGTGTTTACAATATGATCCACACGATCTGGTTACAAGCTATTGTATGTGGTTGTAGTATGCATTGCCGAATATAGACGTGCACATTGTCTAAATTTGATGATGAATCATCACTAGCTAATACGCTCTACATTTGAAGTATATGATGAGCACATTAACTAGTCGATGAAGATATTGCCCGAGTGTAGATAGGCATTTGAGAGAGAATTTTTAATAATTGTTTGAAAAATATAAAGATGGTATATGTAAAAGTGAATATTATTATTAATAAAAAAATATGTAAAAGCGTCAAATACACGCTCCTTGGTCTTTGGGGTTAGAATCCCAGCTCTAGGAGGCTTTGGCATGGTATTGAGACGTGCGGGCCAATGTTCCCATTGGTCTCGTATCATATGGGCTCATGTCTCACTCACCAATGCATTCCATCTTTCTAAGTTTATCATCCGCCTTGATGTTGGATTTTGAAAAGACTTATTAGAATTAGTACTTAATATTATATAAATTTTCATTCACGAGTTTATATTTAATACTAGGTTAGTTACCCGTGTAGTACACGGGCTAGAATAAGTAAATTTTTTTAAATAATAACATAATGTGAAATACAAAAAAAAATATAATTGTATCACATATATATTATATGGTAAAAAAATTATACATTACGCAATTTGGAAATAAAAAGTTTTAGAAAATTCATAAATCATAAATTTTCTTTGTTATTTTCTATATCAAAGTTTAGTTGTAAATGACTACTTTTTTTAAACCAACTTATGAACCAAAAATCATTATAATCTTAAACTGTTTTCACATGAACAATGTTTGATACTTTAACCGGTTAAAGAACTCACCCGTTTCGTATTGGTTACTTATAAAAATCTAATAATAATAACTAATACAATATATTTTGTATTAAACAAATTAACATATTTATGATGGTATTAATTCTATTAAATTAGGATGAAATTATTAAAAATTGAAAATGAAATATTAAAAAGAGAAATGCATTTAATATGAAAGAGATGAGGGAAAATTTTGTAAGAATCAATATAGTGATGACATGTGGTATAAAAAAACATTTATTTATTAATTAGTATAGATAATTTGGAATTCTGATATATGTTAGTGTTGTGGGTCGATTTCTCACTTAGGATCCTGAGTAATATCCTGAATGATATTCTGCTGCCCGGGATCCTAACATGTTCGGTATCTTGAACCTTATATTGTTTATACTAATCATTATGCTTGTAGGTTATTTAAACAAACGGTTAGTGGACTTAGTCATGCTTAAAAGGCGGAGGACTAGTCTATTAACACGTAAAAGCTAGGAGAATATGAGTCTGCAATGGTCATATGGGAGCGGCTCAAGTGAAAACCTCGTAAATAAGCTAGTTTTCGGGATATTTGTTATTATTGCTTATATTATATAATGGGACTAATGCATGGTTACAGACACAACATCTGCTCACATACTACTCACATTTATCTGTAACTAAACGCCATTGTAATTAGTTCTCGAGCTGTACTTCATGTTTTACTTAATAAACTTGAGGCAGGGGATAACTTACCCTTCCCGAGGTTTTTTTTTTTTTTTTTGAGGATCCTCACCAGGATCTAAGGTTTTTCCTCGCTATATCTTGTGCCAACCCTTTACCGCAATCATTTGCCAATTTGTAAAGAACACACTACCTCACATTCTAAATTTAATCACTTAATTGGTTCGGTAATATTTGACAAAAATAGTTAGTCACATCGAATATGTTCATGTTACATGGTTTCAAATGTGTCTAAATTATGTTTGATTTATGTGACAAATAAATATACGACACAATTAAGACATTAGACTTAAACAAAGATATGGAATTTCAATAGATAATAGAACATAAGAGACGAACAACAATTATGTGCATTGCTTTATTCCTTTTATTTTTGTGGGAATCTCGTCAACCTAGCTAGCCCATGCTTTCAAGTTTGACAAGGAGTTTTGCAGTTTTTTTTGCAGTCTTTCGCTGAATCGTAACAGCTGACACCCGCGTCTTCATAGCAACAATACGACTTTGCATGAATTGTTAGTTGTGGCTCGTTGATACCACTTCTGCTTCCTATAAACAAATAATTAGTATCAGTTACTATAACATTATGTTTTCAAGAAATGCATGCTACTTGGGCCAAAAACGGAAACCTAAGACTCTAAAAGTAATTAACCCAACATCGACATGCATATTTGCAACCATGTTTGTGCTGGATGATATGCACATAAACTCATACTTAGTAGATTGTTTAAATAATGGTTGATTGTGTTCATACAAAACTTATATCTAGACATATATCATGACATCATGTAGACTTTGTAATCACCAACTAGACATATATATATCATATAACAAAAAGGTTGTTACATAATATACCTTCAGCCATGCAGACTAGTAGAAGAACAAGAAGAGTAATTACACGAAAGTTCTTCATGTCAAAATTCTTCAGGCAACAAATACTAACACAAGACTACAATCTACAACATCTATCAACATAAATTAAGGTAAATTAAGGCTCCATGAACTTCGCGTGAACATATTAGAAACAGAAAATGTGTGTTGCGTGAATTGAGGTTTCCATTTCCATTACTTCATATCACACATTCACGTAAATCAAAATAATAAAAAATTTTGGTAAAAATCGTAATAGTACATGAGAGTATTTAATCGGAACTTATAAAGAAACATATACGTAAAATTTATAATTTATATGTTTTCATTTAAGTGTGTGACTATATATTAAATTTAAGTAGACGAATAAATTAAACGGGGGGGGGGGGGGGGTGGGGGGGTGGTGGGTTATAAATTTGTGCATATAATGCAACTATTATGTGCATTTGATGCAACTATAATTTTAGTTTTTGTTTTTAATGAAAATGCTCTAATATTTTAACAAACACTTCAATAATATAAAGAAATGATGTTTATTTAATTAATGAATTGGTGACTTGTATGTTTTGAATTAAAAGTTTAAATGTACTGTTATTAAAGAAAGATGACACCAAATGTTATTGTACATAAACATACATATAGTCACATGTCCTACCTCTTTGGGTCCAGGTTCGACCCACCATACACCGACCCATAATGCAGGTTAAGATCGTGGGTTGCCTAACCATCGGATTTAATTTAATACTAACATATTCTTCGAATCGGTTTGAGTTGATTTTAAAATTTAGGATCAACGATTAGTGTTGACCCTAGGTATGTTCATTCGGTTGTTGATGGCATTAGAGTTCAAATAGTACATTATAGTCTCTCATAGAAAATGTAAAGTGGGGATGTGAGTGTCTTGTACGTGTTTGATTGTATATAATTTTTTTTAATCTTTTGCAATTTTGGGAGTAATATATATACATTGGCGCCTAAAGTGATTCCATTGGGTTGTTATTATTGAGAGTTTGAGTGATTTTTATAAGATTGATTCCATGAATCTTATCAATTAACATAAACATCTTGTTAATTAGTTCTCTAAGGGTAGAACCAATCCTCACAAATCCCATATATCACTGCTCCACAATATGTTTATATATAAACTAACTAGTTTTTGAACTCGTGTATTACACAGAATATGTCAAATAATAAAAATAAAAAGATCTATTATGGAATCCTCGATTTGGTGATTTATGACACTACTCTCTAATACAGTTGTTATTCAAACTAGCAATTATCTATTTCGTTTTAAATTCTATTTAATAAAGTGAGATGTTTGCCTAAAAAAATATATGCATTTACATATTAATGAATCATATAATTTTAAGAAAATGCAAACTGAAAGACGGCTTTAACTGTTTTAATATACCAAGTTTCGTTGAAAAATATATGACGGGTTGGAGCCAACACAGACGGATCAACATATATAAGACGGTAGCCCATCCAAACACATATATATGGCCTTAGCCCATCCTATCTTTTATATATGTAAGGGGCTTAGGGCTGTTTACGAGCCGAGTCGAACCGAGCGAAGGCTTGCTCGTTGCTTGGCTCGTTTACAACCGAACCGAACCGAACGGCTGAAATCCGAACCGAGTGAAAACCGAAACGAGTCAAAATCGAATCGAGCATTTTTTGAGCGAACTTCGAGCGATTTCGAGCATTATTTATTTCTTTTTCACTTTAAATTTTGCAATAAAAAACAAATTTGAAGGTTGTAATAATTTATTTTATAAATAAATTAGTAGTTTCTAAACAAACATGTAATATATTGTTAAATTTTATTAAAAAATAAGTTTGCAGTGAGATATAATGATAATTTAAACATACTTCTAGTATTCTAAAAACTTGAATCGAACAAATAAAACTATAAAATTGATAGAATATGAAAAATTTTAAGGGAAAAAATAATTGTAAGCTTATATTTATGTGTTTTGTCTATATATTTATATATTTGTCCATATATAATTATATATAAAATATATTAAAAATATTCGAGCCGAACCAAACCGAGCAGACCTTTGCTCGTTGTTTGGCTCGTTTACAAACTGAACCGAGCAGAGCGGCTCGTTTTCAATCGAGCGTAAAAACGAGCGAGCATTTTTCGAGCAATTTCCGAGCGAGCGGCGAGCAAGTTCGAGCGAGGAACGGTTTCGACGGCCCTAAAGAGGCTAAATATATATATATATATATATATATATATATATATATATATATATATATATATATATATATATATATATATATATTATGGAGGAGTAGGACCGCTAATAAAAGTTATCTCGATGGATCTTTGTAGCAAAAGTATAAAAGTTATATATATTTATTTGATCAATACGTTTTATGAACATGACTTTTATGGCCCATTTAGTCTTATCAATATCTAGCTTTTAATTGTATGTTATAATGATGCTAATGACATACAAGTAATTATACAATTCCAATACCATATGCCTATAAACTCATATTACAAAACATAACATAAACACACGCCCACACACAAACAGTGTCGAAAGCACACACATAGTTTCTGTGCCACCGGCAACACAACTTATTTTCAAACTCGTATCATTACGCACTGGTTCACTCAGTTTTACAACTCAAATGATAACCGGGAGGTCATCCATCATCCAAAGGTGACTCGAGTCAACACCTGATTCGCCAAACTGAGTTGACTCGTCATCGAGTCCTAAGAAGGTCTCCAAATTCGATATATGTTCCTTAAACTCATAATTCGATTGGTATTGCAACTGATCATAACGCAGCAATGCTGGTGGTGACAGTGTAACATTTACAGTTGACTGAGTTGACTCAATGGGGGTCTCCACACGCGGTTTCTTGGCCGATGGTGGATGAAAGTTGAGCTTAGCCTTGTCGCCTCGGATACGTTTGGCGGCTTCATCATAGGCTTGAGCCGCTTCTTCAGCTGTATTGAATATGCCAAGCCAGACTCAAGCACCCTTATGCAGGTCCCGGATCTCGGCTGCCCATTTGCCCCATGGTCGTTGCCTGATCCCTCTAAACTTGTTCTTTCTGGTTTTAGCTTTTTTCTCACTCAGTTTTGGAGCTTCTAATTCATGTGGCTCTGCGATTTCATAATTCAATTTGTTAGATTGTTATCTATTTTCAAAATTTTAGTTAAATGACACATATTATTATAGTATCATCAAATTACATTTTTTTTTTTTGAAATTTCTTATTTCTTATTTAAAAAGTGTTCAAAAATTGAAGTTAGATTTTTCTATTTTTTTAGTGTTTTTTATAAAGAATAATTTTTAGAAGTGAAATTAGTTTTTTATATTAATTACCTATAAATTTACAAAAACTTTATTCATTACAACTAACTACTCATTCTCCAAGCTTTTCCGTTTGCTTCTTATAATTTTGGAGATAAATATATATAATCTATAATCTAGTTTGTTAACTAGGAATGAGAAATAAAGATTTAAAAATGATTAAATTAAGAAACACCAACTACACCAAAAGAAAAAAAGTTTTGGTTCATCTAGTGATCAGTAGATGATATTAGTTGTTACTATAAGTACTATCAAATTGATTGACCCTAGCTAACACGACATATTTTAGAATGACACGGCTCGAGCATCCCAAGACGCTTAAAAATAGACTTAACATAAACTAGAAAAAGAACAGTGGTCCACAAAAAGGTTTTAATATGCTTAAACTGTGCCTAGCTTTACTCTTTTTCTTGAAGAGGGTACTTGAATGAAAATCAAAATCAAAACCAAAACCATGCAATAACTGCAGAAAATATCGAAATATATATATATATATATATATATATATATATATATATATATATATATATATTGATAGGGCAGTTACGTACCTTTGTTGGTGAATCTTTTGGAGTTTGAGTTAGCAACTTGATCAGTAGCGGAACGTTGGATTTGTGGTTTGAAATCCCAGCCGAAGCGATTGAATGTATCAAACTCAGAGCAAAGATCGTTGGCCGTCAGCTTCCTGCCAAGCTTAAAGACAGGTTCAACATCGGAGATGACTGCTCCACCGCACATATTCGTTGATGCTAGAGAGAGAAATCAGGAAATGCAGTAGGCTTAATTCAAGTTGTTCATTTATAGCTACCAAAGCCTCTTCAAACCTTACTACAGTTTACTTTACTTTTATTATTACTACTATTATTAATCATTCAAAAACAAAATACTATTAGTATTATTTTTTAGAGGTCAACGAATTCTTCAAATTAGCATGATATTTTAAGTTTTGTTTGGATATACATGATATTTATAATGTTTGTAAAAGTATATATATAAAATTAATCTTACTTATAAACATGTATATACATATATGTATATATACATGTTATTTTTATATAAATATGTATAACTAACATGCATGATAATGTACATATGTGTATATTATGTAACTGAAGATTAAATCTATATTATATATAAAGTATGAGTGAATGACCTCTTAAATTTTAAGAGGTACAATCACTATTGCATAAAATACAATCACTAATGCATTCAATTTTGAAAATATAAGGGCAATATTGTATTTGTGACATCTTGTACGGTTATAAATGGTTACTTCAGAAAATAGTTATAAAAGTAATCCTTCAACTTTAATACAACTTTGTTAGTTTATAAATTAGTTATACATAAACCCTTTATCTTTACCCATTTAATTGACAAATTCATTTAAATTTTTTATTTCTTCAATATCTTTTAAAATATTGGGTTTTAAACAAAAACAAACTTACCATTGCAACATGCTTATTTTTGTTGACGTTTCAATATAAATTTTTTTTTTATTTTGATGTGTTTATTATAACGTACAAGTCAATTAAGCCCAAGAGTACAACTCAAATATGCAATTATGAACCTAAAATATAATTACAAATTTAATACTTCAACTATACTCAACTTTTGTAAATTTAATTAATAATTACTCTTCCATCCCCTTTAGTTTACCCATATAGTCATCTAATTCTTTCTTTGTTTTTCATTTATATCTTTGAATATAATATATATTAATAAAATTCAAACACACAATTACGACGTGTTTATTTTTGTCGGCGTTCCAATGTAAGAATATTGATGCGTATGTTATAACCAAAATGATTTCGTGTCATTTAGAAAAAAAATATCAATTTTTGTTCAAGTTAAAATGACATCAAAATGAGTTTTGATCATTTTTTTAAATATTTTTATTGTTTCGGGTCAACGATTGAGGACTTTGACAGGTCAAAACGCATTTGAGTTATAACTGGATGTAACCCAAATAAATTTAAGACATTATAAAAAAAAAGATTAAAATTTTGTTTAGGTCAAAACATGCAATAATAAAATGAGTTTGAGTCATTTAAAAAAAAGTTGTTAACTTTGGTTCTAATTAAAACATGTTATAAGCATAATGAGTTCGAGTCATCTTAAAAAAATGGTTTTGGTTTGCGTAAAAACGATTATATTCAAAATGAGTTTAGGTGATGTTAAAAAATATTAATTTTGGCTCAGGGTGAACATTAAATCTTTGGTCGTTTATGAAGGTTTCAAAAGACTCTAAAATAACCATGACTAACATGGTAGATTTGGTTCAGGTCAAAATGCCCAGCAAAATGAGTTTCAATCATTTTTTTTAATATTTTTATTTTTTTGGGTTAACAATCGAGGACTTTGATATGTTAAAATGTATTCGAGTTATAACGGGATGTAAACCAAATGAGTTTAGGTTATTATAAAAAAAAAGTTATTGTGTTCATATTAAGATGGGTAATAAATAAAATGAGTTCGGGACAATAAAAAAAACTGTCAAACTTTGATTCTGGTTAGAGCATTTTATAAGAATAGTGAGTTCGAGTCATCTTTAAAAAAAATATGTTTTGGTTTGCGTCATAACAATTATATACAAAAACGAATTTATGTTCAGCAAAATTTCAAAAGACTTCCAAAATAACCGTGATTGCCATAATAGATTTGGTTTAGGTCAAAATGCTCAGCAAAATGAGCTTTGATCATTTTTATTAAACTACCATGCCACGAGTATAAAACTTGGTTTTTATGATTCGTATAGTAATTGTAGCATAAAAAAAGCAACATTTATTTTTTGTTAAAACCGTATCGTACCATATGTTTAAAAGGTTGCAACTACCAAAAATCTGTTTAAACATATTGTCGTTACCGCAGCATCGCGCGGGTATACTACTAGTAATAATATAAATATATGTATAGTTAGGCAAAACCGGATTATTTTTTTTTATGAAACCGGGATGAAACGTTTTGGTTTTTTTACTTTTTAAAAATTTGCGTTTATTTTTTGTTTTACATTTTAAATGAATTTTTTTGTGATCCAAAATGATTTTTACAGTTTTCAATTTCAAAATTTTATTTTAGGATCTTATCATTCTCATCCCTTAATTTTTAAATCTAAAATTGCACTAAAAATACTATATTTTCTCTTTCTTTTTCAGTTAATTAATATTTTCTCATACTTTTATTATTACTTTTATCTCTTATTCACTCACAACTATTTTTAACAAATATTAAAAAGTTACAGTCGGTAAACAATTTCTTTCTAAATTTACAAAAAATAACTGCATTTATCTCTTATTCACTCATAAAATCCTAAATCACTCCTTATATTATAATAACATCACTTACTAAATATTGTGAACATGATGTGAATGTTCTTATGAGATAAACACAAGTGTTACTGAATAATCAATAAACATCAAATCACTAAAATTACTTTTAAAAGCAAGTAAGCACCAAAATCATCATGTGAATGGTACGAATTATGGTACGAATTTTTGTATGAGTGCCCTTTTACAATATTTGGTCATGTGATATAAATACAGTAGTAAATTATATTTACAAATGCTTCATATGGTTCACAAACATATAAAAATATTATAAATAATCTATAATATATGTAAACGAAAACATAAAAATCCAACATGTCGCGTGTGATCGCTCACCAGATTTGCTTAATTTTTAAATGGAGGCTTCTCATGCATTTCCAGATATTCCTTAAACATGTTATAACATCTTATTAAATTAAAACTTATTCTCACCAAATTATTGATGTGAAAATCCTATAAAATAGGATATACTAAAAATTATTATATGATTTTTTATAAAAGAAGAAACAATTTTTTTAGGAAAGAAAATAAGCGGGTCTTGGATATCACCTAACCCAGATAACTTTTAAACCGGGTTATAAATTATAATATCTTAGTTATTTGTAAAACTCATTTATCATCAAACTCTAAGTATATTATAAATTTCTTTACAATAAATAAAATTAAGCTCCAAAAAAATATCACTACTACAAAAACAGGTATTTGTTACGGTCAAATCCGTAGCTAATTCGTAGCAAACACCCTGTTTGCTACGGATTAGCTACAGATTTCGTTCGTAGTTACAAGTCTCGTAGCTAACTTATTTGCTACAGATTTTTGCTACGGAATCAGAATTTTGCTACGGTTTTAGCTACCCAAAGAGGCGTCACTATTTTAGCTGCATTAGATACGGATTTTGCTACATAATTGTTTGCTACGGATTTTCAGCTACCAATTGTTAGGTACGGAATTTGCTACTTTTTTTTAGCAACGGATTTTTAGCTACAGAATTTTGCTACGATTTTGTAACTACGTAATTTTGCTACGGATACCTTAGCTACGGAGTTTGCTACCGAGTTTCAGCTACAATTTTGGCTACAATATTCATATAAAGATTTTGCTACGGTCTAGCTACGGAAATTTGCTATGGTTTTTGCTATGAAATTTAGCTACAAACTTTAGATGCTTTTTGCTTTGAATGTAGCTACAGAAATTTGCTTGATTTTGCTACGTATTATATAAGGTTTTAGCTTTAGATTTAGCTATGCATTTTTTATATACAAATTTTATAAAGCCAAAGATACATATTCAAACCAGATAGTATAAATATCAAAATGTTATACAAAAAATATCCAAATCTTTCAAAAAGTATTAAAACAAAAACTGAAATTTCGATATATCCTAAGTTGGTGGAAAGTTTTGTAGCTGATTTCAATCGAAGTTTCTCTCTCATTTGAGCAATCATTCTCGCATTTTCTTCAATTCTTTTCAACATAGCATGTTTTTCTACCTTTTCTCGTTCCAACTCCGCTACTTTAACTCAGTTTTTTTTTTCACCAACTATTGCACCTGCAATTGTATTAAATCCGTACATCATTCTTAAAAACATATCAATGTTCAATGTTATATACAAAAAAAAAAAGCTTCTTGTACATATTAAATTTAGTAGTTTGTAAATGTGTGTAACTAGTTTGTAAGTTATCTATTTTGTTCAATATTAAACCTTATATAAATTATATAATATTTGGCGTTCTGATCTGGTTACATACGACCAGTTTTGGTATAATCTGGATACCAAACTGTTCGTCACGGTTTTTAGTTTTTAACAAACCAGTGAAACCCATGAACTCGTCCCATAAAGCACATTTCGAAACCCTGACTAACCCATGTATAATTGGTCTGGTTCCATGTTGTACCCAATGGACACGCCTGATTGGGACGAATAGAAGACCGAACTCTATGTGAATTTTTCTAATAGAGAATACAAACCTTATTACTTCTTCCGATGGAAAGGAACTACCCATACTTTGCTTTGATGGTGCACACAACATACGGTCCGGTGATGCTACTAGTCACATACAACTGATGCCCCCCCCCACAACAATGATTGACCATAATTGCATAACGAATTCTTGGTGTAATCTAGCGTCATCTCCATACTTCTTTACAACCAGTTTCCTATATAATTCCTATGATGGGAACATAAACAATAAGTACATTAACATTATATAACTAAACAATAAAAACAGGCATTATAGTTAAAAGGAATATGCAAAAATTTCCATGCAGCAAAACAAAAATCTAAACTAAATAAGCCACATACATGTGATAACTGAAACCAAATACATGTTTATTTCTCATGACTAAAGTAATTTATTCTATATATTATTGAACCGATCATCCATATTCACAACTTTATCATAACAGTCAGTATGAGCATAATGCGATAGACATAATACCAAGCAGTTTTATAGACGTGAACTTAAAAAACTTTAAATCCTAAGGAAATATGCTTAACAACATTACCTTTGTTCAGAAATTCCTAAGTAATTATAACACGACAGATCCCTGAAGCATTTCATCGAACAGTTGGTGTGCATCTTCTAACCTGTTCAAACTCGCAAAAAAATGAGTCTGTTAAAACATATCATTAAGAAAGTTAAGGGAAAACAAAGCACCAATGTAATCCATAACAAGTTTACCAAAAAAAGAGTTCGATTTCGTCTCATAAACAACCGTTTAAACCCTTTCGTGGTGGTGCGTGGTCTGGTGGTATGATGGTGGTTCAAGGTGGGTCTTTAGTGATGAAGCGAGAATAGGGCAAAAAGCGAGTGAAAAATGGAGTAGATGGGTGTAAGCGGTAGATTAGAGTTTAGGAGTGAGCTAAGGAGGGAAATTGAAATTTGGATTTGAGCGGATAGGAGGGAAACTACCCTAAGGAAATAAGAAAAAAAATTTAAATATAGTTTTGGTGTTATAAATTTAAAAGTATATTCAAAATAATAAATATTATGATATGGTATAATATGAACTCATATAAATTAATCAAAAGTAAAAGAAGTTTTTTTTTCCTTTTCAATGCAATGTAGTGATAAAAAGCATAAGTTTCTTAATGGAGACCCAAGTTCAAATCCTACTTACAGCATTTTAGGGAGGACATGGGTGGCTTAATAAAGGAAAACCGGGATCTTTATGATCTCCAGTTTGATCTTGAGGGAGTCCGGATTTTAACACAAGTGGGCCTTCGGGCAGGTGGGTTTTTCCCAGAGCTGGAGATAACTTGGAGGCGTTTAAGGCTCCGTATGGCCAGGTTGGGCTAGCTAGCGGTGGTCTTTTGCCATTTGATCACCCCGTACGAAGTACCTAGGCATTCTATGTTTGTTGGTCGCTTAAAAAAAAGTTATTAATAATCTTAAATATATTATAATAGTTTATTGTAAATATATATATATATATATATATATATATATATATATATATATAATATTAATATTTAATTGTAATAACATTTGAATTAATTATGATCGGCTAACATACAGTGTGTCATTCATGTCATATTGAGTTTAATAGAGGCTATGGTTATCTACACGCCCTTTGACTTATCCATACACCCTTAGACTCCATATGATCGTATAGCTCTTATACGATCGTATAACACTACAGAATTTGTCAGTTTTTCACAGCGTTTGTCTGCTGTCCAGGAACATTTCATACGATAGTATGGAAACTATACGATCATATGAGATTTTTTTTTACAACCAGCTACTTTGAAGACTGTTTGAACTTTGGGTTGTTGAGTTTTTTAAACAACCAGCAACTATACGATCTTTTTTTAGGGTGTGAGTTTTGAAAAACGATATAACTTTGAATGAGAAAAACACTAGTCTCGTTCGAGTTTATATTAAAACCGGTAAAATATTATATCACGTCCAGAATATTGTGTCGTGTCAATAATACATTGAATATTATATCACGTCCGGAATATTGTATCGTGTCGTTGCGTAAAACCATATCCGTAAACTATCACATTTTTAACACACACGGCTCAACTCAATCAATTCTGGCTTTTGTTTTTTTCATACTCCCATACGATCGTGTGGGAGTCATATGAGTCAAACTCCGTACACCTGCACGCTTAGTGTATTTCTATTGTACTTTTATCACCTTGGGTTACATACGATCGTATAACTCCTATATGATCGTATTTAGGGTGTGTGAGTTTTTAGAGATGGTGTACAAATATCATGACCCTTAATAGATCATGTTGTAGTTGTCTTGTAATGTATATAGACGTTATGGTACGTCATACACACCAATTGCCAATATTTTTTAAAGGTTTTTTAGTGTTGTACAAAATGGTTTTCAAAGTTCTCAATTTTTAAATATTTCTCTTAGGATCCTTACCCTACGAATTTTTGAAGATCTAATTTAAAGATAAGTCAAAAGCAAAACCAGTTTACAAAAATCGTAGTTGCAAAGGTATTGTAACTTTGCTATGAATTATTAAAATCTAGTTTTAAATTTCTAATTTTTTTTCACTACTCATTTTGCAATGTAATTTATGTACATTATTTTATTCTTTTATACCTGAAATTTGCTACTAACTCTGCTACGGAATTTACTAAACTTTATTTTATATGGTTTTTAATATTTCTTTTATTAAATTCGCTACGGATTTTGCTACCAATTTCTTGAAATTATTTTTTTATTCATAATTTTTCAAATTTGCTATGAATTTTGCTACTGATTATATGAAATCATTTTTATAATGCTTATTTTCTCAAGTTTGCTACGTATTTTGCTACCATTTTTATGAGGTCATTTTTTTAATATATATTTTCTCAAGTTCGCTACGGATTTTGCTATGGATTTTTTTTTGCTATGGAGTATTCATAGCAAAATCATAGCAAAACATGCCCCTAGATAATCCATAGCAAATTCGTAGCAAAAATTGCCACCAATTTTTTCCCTAGCAAAAATCCGTGGCAAATACCTATATATAAATATTAAGAACGAATAATGTAAAACAGTCCCCGTAATACGGGTGATAAAAACTAGTTTGTAATAGATCGAGATAACCAGTGTGGTACTATGCTTCTAAATTACACACCGGGCTTACCTGATGCTAAGCATGTATGGATAAACTTTTACGTAGGTTTAAAGTAAGTCTTTTAAACATTTTTAATGTGTGTGATCAATACTTCCAAATATTCTTGGAAAGCCGAAAGCCATGTACTTCTTCATTCATCCCAAACCATGTGTAGTGATCATAACCCTCTTGTGGGACGTTATGCAACACGTGTCCGGCCATATCAGTAAGCGGGATTATGACAAAAAATGGTGTGGTGGTATAACCCCCATAACCCCTTGCAATCATTATACATATTTGACCGAACACACACGCTATATGCGTAATCTACATAGCGTCTGGAGCCAAAACACACACGCCATGGTCGTACGCAAGTTGACGAATAGCTTGCGTACACTTTTTTTAATGACTTGTCATGAATTAAACTTCACATGACAAGAACTTAGGTGGACTACAACCATAACATTACATATACAATAATGGGTTTTTAAGCCACTCGATCCACTTAATCTTATATTTTTTATTTCTACCACTACACTAAAGCAAAGATAAATGCATGACATCATAAAAAAGAGTAAATATTTCTCTTTCTTAAGAAAACCACTTATTTTCCATGTCTCCAGATGATCCACCACGTTACAAAGATTATCGCTCCCACTTGTTGTTTTTCCTCGAACTTAATCTTCGAATCTTCCACTTAGTTAATCAAAGAGCATATATATCGCTTTCCAACGGCATGGGAGACCCTATCTAAGTCACAATTAAGGACCATAAACTATCGACCATCCTATAACTTTCGAAGAGATGACAATTTGACACTGGGTTATCCTTACAATTAATAGAACAAAGTACTTAAAATATCAACACATGCAAATACAATACAAGTTTGTGCGAGTTGGAATTAAGTCTATTGATCAATACTTTCCAAGCACACACCTTTACCAAAATTCTTTTAGAGAAAACATCTAGGTGTACGTATTTAACAACACTCGGTATCAGATTCTAGATGAGTTTCATTAATTAATTAATAAGTAACATCATATCACATAATTTTTCAATATAAAAATATTGTTGGGGTTACCACATAAGCAAGAAATTCTGATTAAGACTGGCCATAATTTTATGTGTAATTGCAAATTGCAGTAGAATAAAAGATGATTATATGCATTCAATCTATATATGACCAAATTAAATATTAGAATGTTATCAACTTATCGTACAAGCTTAGTATATAATATTGACCTACCCCACCATTTTGACTATAGATTAATATAAGATGGCCCACTGCACTTATCCTTCATGCACCTTCTCAAATTCCTAGGTTGTACTAGGAATATATATTCAGTTATTTATCCTGTATATTAACAACTTGTGCTAAAATATTATTAACTGATTACCTCATTTGTTGAAAGTATTATGATCATTTTTAATGTTCCAACCCAAAAGATCCTATAATCAGACCCTTGGACTGACTAATTTTGTATGGACCGAAAGAGGCACAGACATAGGGAAGTGATGGAATATATATGATGATCCGATGGGACATTTTCAAACAATTCGGCTTTCAATAGGAAGCAAAAAAGTTTCATGACTTTGTTTAGCAAGAAGACTAGTTTAACAAAGTCTATGGGTATGTAATATGTTTGGTAAAACTAGTTGATAGCTATAGTTTTTTAGATATATTTAGGTGTTTGGTAATATAGCTTAAACCTTTACCAAAACATTTAAAATAATCAAATTGGGCATAACTAATTCAACATAATACTAAATGTATATATATTGAAAGGTTATTTAAGTAATTTTAAATACTAAAATTTTGTAGATTTTTTTACCACTACTGGCAGGAGTTTTCCCATATAAAATATTTTCTTCTAATCTAAAAGCTTCAAGTTTCTTTAATCAAACAAGGTTTGTTTTATTGAGTATGAGTTTTTTTTAAAGCTTGAAGCTAAATCTCCTAAAAAGTCCATACCAAACATACCTTATATTTTTAGTGGGTTGCTCATCTAAATCGTGGTAGTTGTTGAATCAACACATTAGTGGGGTGAAATATCGAAGTACCACAAACACTAATGGCAGTTGTGGTGTAACCACCGTAGTTACATCAATATCAGGTTCTGGATGGCAGCTAAATCAGCAGCTACTAAAGTTTGAAGATTCCTATTGAATTGCAAGTTGCTACTGCATCTTAGTTGTTACTTAGGTTAATTGATGTTGCTATATTAAGATGCTATTGCATGTCAAAGATGCATCTTAGTTGTTACTTAGGTCATTATCGAACTTCAAAGTTGTTATCGTTGCACAAAGTAGATGCCGACCTTCATTAAGCACGTTGATACCAAGAAATAGAAACTTGTTAATTATTCTACTAACCTTTTTTTTTCAAATATCCTTTTATATATAACACAAACCGAACTACATCTGGATAATGGGTAAGCGAGCAACAAGCTGCGCCGCTATCCCCTTTTGAATCGCAAAGCCTATTCTACTAAATATAAATCCTTGGTTCCTCGGGCTCTGCGAGTCACTGTGGACCACCTTCTGCACCCGCTCCAAGAAGCGAACCGCCTCGGGAGCTAGGGATCCAAAAGTGTCGAAGGCAAATGGAATGAACACGTGCTGATTCTCCAAACACGATGTCTCATGCTTAGCAACCTTCCTAGACTCCGCTCTCAAAACCGTCTGTCCCGGTACCAAGCCACTGTCTCTCAGCCCCACCAACGTGGACACCACAGTGAGGTCAACACACGCATGCTTACTGTAACATCTGCCCCGATCCGACCCGACCCAGGTACCCGTTTCTCTGATCCGATCTCTTTCTTTTATGATTTAATATTTATTTTTAATAATAATATATTTTCCTTCCCGCCTCTCTCTTTCTTTCTTTCCGCCGTCCCGTCCCTCTTCTTCTCTCTTTCCGCCTTCTGTTCCCTCTTGTCGCCGTCCCGCCCTTAAGCCTTGTTTCCCTCTTTTTCTTCTAACTCTTTGCTTGTCCTTTGTTTCTTCCCGCCTAAGGTTGTCTGCGCAGCTCCACGCGCCAGACTCCTTTCAAGGAAGCCTGCGTGAAGACCACCTGTTCCAGCGATACGCGAGACGAACTCTTCTCGCAGCGCGCTAAGAATTGTAATTCTTCTCGCAGCGCGCGAAGAACGGTAGTTCTTCCCGCGACGCGCTAAGGATTTGTAGTTCTTCTCGCAGCGCGCTAAGAATCGTAGTTCATCCCTCGACGCGCGAAGAATTATAGTTCTTCCCGCGGCGCGCTAGGAATTATAGTTCCTCCCGCGGCGCGCTAAGAAATGTGATTCTTCCCGCGGCGCGCCTTAGCCTTCTCGCGCTAAACCCTTGAGTTTTCTTCTGTTGAATCTAGCCGTTTGCTTTTGTGTTGTCTTATCTTCTGTGCTGTTGACCTGACCTATCTTATGTCTGAAAAGCCACTTTTGGCGCAGCATGCGCACCAACCCCATTGGTTGGCAGAAAAAGTGACTGACATAATCTTTTGAGATCTGCTTTTCCATGCTTGACCAGTACCTTTATCTGACCCTCCCATGCCTTTTTACTGTTCCCTGTCAGCCTTTTTCTCTTTTTCCCTGCTGCCATATCTTTTGATATCTTTTACTTTCTGAACTTGCTTTTGATATCTTTTGTTATCTTTTGTTTTGTCTTGTTCTGTTTGTATTGGAATCTTTTCCCCTTTTTTCTGGATTCATGTCTCCTAGGGTTTCCCTATAAATAATAGTATTATTTTTCCTAACACATCACACCAACACTTAATTTAACCTCCTCCTTGCTCTCTCTGCCGCCTCCTCTCTGCCTCCGTCTTCCTCCCTGTTCTGCCCTGTTTTTCCGGTAATACATATTATATATAATAATTTACTTATTAATTATGCTAACTTATAATCAAGACTTAAAACAATAATCTTTAATTATAGGTTAACTTGTGCTTGTTTAAAGTTGGTTCTTGCTTTATCTTTCACCGCATCGTTTATCATGTGAGTAATCTCGTACCTAATCCCTTTTTATTTTTAATGTTTTGGGATGTTCATGTGTTCATACAAACTTAGAGTCTTAAACTTGTTTATGAACTTTAGTCGCGCAGTATCCCATGTGTTGAGGACGTTTACTTGGCTGTTTATTTGTATGTGTGTATCATTAACCGCTTTGTTCGGCCTATTCCGAAGTTTTCATGGATCCACTAGATGAACACGGGAGACCTATCGTTTACGGTTTTCTTTGTTTACACTTGCACAGATGTTTTCTCGTTTTTGTGCTCAATTGGGAGCACGGATTGAACTATGAACTATGAGCTATGATATATTTAGGCTTGATCACAATCTGATTACACCCTTGTTAAACACCAGACATACACGTGTTGCGCGCAGATTTATTGTTACCTATGTATTGTATTAAACTTGATTTCTCACCAACACGCAAGTGTTTGACGTTTTATTTTAACACATGTTCAGGTTTGCTGTAGCTACCTTTGGAGCTTGTGGACACGTAGGACGTTTTTACTTTTGGACCTAGACTAAAATGTATCAAGACAAGTTATTATTGTTCGAATATTTTGTCTTATAATATAATGATTTATGTTGATTTATGTTATCTTGTGTTTACTTTGCGCGTGCGCGAATGAATGTATTTATTAAATATTGACACCCAATAGTGTCACGAGTAATGAAACAATATGTGGCGCCCCGATGTATAATCCGCCTTTGGTCGGGGTGTTACAGATTGGTATCAGAGCTCGTTGACTTTAGGATAGGTGGTTAGACGTAACGGCCTAGAATACCTAAGAGTCCCTTCTCGCGCATGAGAGAAATCTCATGTTTGCGCGCTTATTGTTAATTACTCGTTATTTATGAATATGCTCGCGCTTGCGCAGTATATGATTTTATGTTCTATTCCGCGATATTTCGATTTTTGTTGAATTTCGATTTTTATTGATTTTACTTACATACTCGTTTGTTGGATTTGAAAATCCGAAAAGTCATGGTGATACATGAATAGTTGA
The DNA here is from genome assembly GCF_021521415.1 of Bidens hawaiensis. NCBI lineage: Eukaryota > Viridiplantae > Streptophyta > Magnoliopsida > Asterales > Asteraceae > Bidens > Bidens hawaiensis. The sequence goes on along the minus strand of NW_027495135.1, from coordinate 224,316 downwards.
TTTTCAATTTCCATTTACGATTATGTTCTGAGGTTGGAGACTTGAAAAGTCATGGTGATACATGAATTGTCAACCTCCAATACTCATTTTCTTGTATATTTTGTATTGAAGATTGAAAAGTCATGGTGATACATGAATCGTCAATCTCCAATACTCGTTTGCTCGTATATTTTAAATTGGGAATTCGGAAAGTCATGGTGATACATGAATTGTCGATTCTTGATTCGAATTTGTTACCTTTATTAAGTCTGCATTTAGGGTCATTTATTTTACTTTAACTTTTGACAGTAACCGACTCCGTAAATCCAAGCTTTTTGAGGCTATACTTTGCGCGTGCGCGAATGAATGTATTTATTAAATATTGACACCCAATAGTGTCACGAGTAATGAAACAATATGTGGCGCCCCGATGTATAATCCGCCTTTGGTCGGGGTGTTACACTTACCCCCTGCCCAGCTAAACACAAGAACATCCGCAGGACGCAGGGAAAATTTTTCTGGGAAAATTTTTCGTCTTCCATGCCAACCAGGAGCGTTGCATATTGTACCCCACAAGAGGTTAGCTCCTTAACTTTGACGGGGCACTGCCGAAACTCGCCTAGGGTGGTGCCCCTTGTAACCCGCTAGCTACTTTAGATGTTACTTAGAATCGAAGTTATAATAATATTGAATGAGTGTATACTTTTCACTTTGTATTTTGTTTATTACGGTTTCTCATTTGGTTTATAGGTAACTCTAGGTTACCAAAAAATAATTTGAAGACACTAAAATCACCCTTATAGATTCTCATATATAGTACATGATACTTATAACCTATAACAACCTCAAATATTTCATGCCAAAGGAAGCTACAATATCGTGAACAAAAAGAAGGCACAAAATTACATTATCATAACACTAGGGCATCGGTTTTGGCATTTTATAAGTCAGCGAACTGATTGATAATCACCCAAAGTTAAACTTCTGAAGTAGATGACGCGCTCTAATAAAAAACTAAGTAATTAATATCTTAGTCACCTATAACTAGTATGGGTAAGTAATTTATGATTTGATTTGTTAATCAAGTTCATTGTTTGTTAATTAATTATACTAAGTGGACAAATAATGTCAAGCAATTTATGATTTGATTTAGTTGTAAACTATTTGAGAAAACAGCGACAACATTTCAGGTTCAGGTAATGCACTGAACTAAAGGATTATAACTTCTATCAGGTGGATAATCACATAGACATGACTCGTCTATTTAGGCTAACAGGTAATTACTATAAACAATAGTTTGATCGTGATGATTCACATAACCTAATATGACGAATTGACACAACTGAACTCAGTCTACCTAATTGCCAGTGCATTAATATAAAAGTCAACATAAATCAATGATCAAAGGTAAACGGTTCAACAACTATAAGAACTTAATCTTAAATGTTGATGAACACAAACCAATCAATTGATGACAACCGAGGATCACAAAAGGTTTCCTTGCCTCTACATCATGATTAACTTGATTATTGGGTAGAATCTTGAAAACATGGAGGAATTGATGATCGGGAGGTGTTAAGATGGTGAAGAATAACTCCAAATTTGTACATGGCATCTAGGGTATGAAGAAGTCGCGACCTAGGGTAAAAATCAACCTTAAATAGAGAATAAAATCGTAAAAATCAGGTTTCTCGCGTTCATCGTGCCGTACCGTTGCTTACGGGGGTCAGAGTGAGTTCTGCCTTACGGTGTTCCTTTACACTAGTCAAGACCATAAGCTATGGCATGACAACGTAAGATATAGTAGGGCATGCACTCAAATCTTAGGTTTTTCATTTTCTTGATGCTCGTGAGTCATTTCGACCCCCAGGTTGCTTCCTTTCATCAATAACTTGATTCGTCACCATCTTAAATGCTCAAAATTAGCTCATTTAACCTTCAAACACCTGCACTCTATAAAGTAATTAAAGTAACTTTATTCAATATATACAAACAGCTAAAATATATGATATTAACCCTTAAAAACCGATTCTTTTACCCACTCATCAAATCCAGGGTTAAAAATTGAAGTGGCCCTAAATTTCATTAGACGAACAATCTAATATTTCAAATAGTTTATATGTATTAGACATCTCGTTTAACGTTCATGCGGTTGTCTGAACACTAAGTCAGTACTATTTATTCTTGACAGCTCGTTGTTAACTTACCAGACGTGGAATTTGAGCTTATCACTTCATTTTTCCTATAAAAGAGATGTAAACTCGTTCATTATCGCAAAATCATCTCATAATCTGCCCCAATCCATATTACACTCAAATACCCAAGAAATTGATATGTTGATGTATAAAACCATGTTCATGCAAGAAGAAGAAGATATTGAAACTTAATTCTTCACATCCAAATGATGTTGCACCACAAGGTGGCGTTGCTAGATGTTTTCCAATTTGTTAGAAGTGTTATTATCATTCTCAAACTACACATCCTTACACTATTTCATACCCAAAATCAAATATTGTGCCTTGTTCTTGGTGTTTCTTGACCATTAAGTAAGACTTTGAAGGTGTTCTTTCTTCCAATTTGATGAACAAGCAAGTGGAGGTTCTGTTCGCACTCATCTAAGGTGTTAGATGTCATTAATAAAGATTATAAGCTAGTATTAAGCTTACCTTTGAGGTTAGGTTTTTAATATTAATATTATTTAATTTATTAAAGAACTAAGCTTAGTTCTTGATTGTCACACCCCAACCTACGACAGAATATGTCGGGGCACGACTGATTGCACAGTAGCTCATAAAACACTATTAATAATAATAACAATAACTAATTAATTTATTCCATTAATCGAAGTACATCACAATACAAACAAAACAATCCATCATACAAACTAGCTTTTCATTTGATAACCTAACGTCAAACTAAATATCTTCTCATCATCCAATTCTTCAACTAACCAACCTATAACATGTGTAAAACATAGTTTAGTCAGCGTAACGTTGAGCAAGCAATACACAAGTTTAGGTATATAGTTGTATTTTAAAACAAAAACAGTTCACATATGATTATAAACAATTACAAAATTAATGATATATAACAATTATCAAATAAAATTGATGTTGACTATTTGGGTCTAGCACACAGCTAGCTTACCAAGTAGAGGCCAAAGAGGTGTGCGAGCCGCACCCTCGGCCAGGGCACCTCTTTTTTCGGGGCACAAATTTTTTATATTTCTATCTTTTAAAAAATAAATCTTATGTAATACAATTGATTTTGATCATTTAAAACTATCGGGTCCCAAAAATTTTTTGATTCATAGTCCATTTGGTAGATTTTAGATTATTGGGACCAACCCATTGAACCAAAATCAATAAGTAAAAAAAATAATAAACACTTCAAAAACCCAATTAATTAGAAGTCCAGTGCCTTCTACGCTTAGTCTAGCCCCACCCCCCCACCCCCCCTTCTCAAATTCCAACCTGCAGGCAAGTACGAATCCTTCTTGGCTTCTTCAATCCACCAATCACTCAAGCAAAAATCAACCACCGCCCACACAAAGGTATTGTATATTTAAGTTTAACTATCGGATATTTAATTATTAATTGAGTTAATAATTACAGTGTCTATTTTTCTTAAGTGATATACTGATATATATTCTTTATTAGTATTAGGGTTTATGTCAATTGTGAAAATACTATTAGTCGATTTATATGGACATATTGACATGTTGTATTTGATTTTTAGGCTTCTAGCAATCGATTAATCAATTATGCATCCTAAACAACTATTCGGTGCTCAAAACGTTAAAAAGAGAAAACGATATGATGCAATGAAAAAGTCTCAAGCTAGTGCTATGTATGAGTTTATACATGAACCGTTAGATAATATTGTATTTTGTTTTATTACTATATTTTTGTTATTTTTATTGTTATAGCGTTTATTTCGTGTAACAATTTTAGCTTATATATAATATATTTCGTTACTCGTTAAGGCCTACGGGCCTTTTTATTCTCAGAGACGACCATGTTACCAAGGTAATGTATGCATACTAGATAAGGATGAGGTGGCCCAACCGCCAAACAATAAAAATAAACACATATAGCATGCCATTGATGGCCAATAAATCTATAAACACATATTATTGAATTGTGGTGGATGAGATATATATGTATATAATAAAATTTGATGTGTATGATAGGCATGTTACCCCAAAACTAAAGAGATGAGAAATGGTGTGAATTACTCTCCTTGAAACTAGAGTGGAAAGATATATAGTAAATACCTTGAATTATAAGTTTAGCGAGCTGACAGGCAAACTCAACTAAAAATCTCTAACATGAGGTCAAAACCATTAATAAATAAAGAAGAATAATGATAACTGAATAGAATAATTAATCAAATATGAGATTTTTTCAATCGAAAAACACAAAGTTCTTTTTCAAGCGAGTGTTTGGTTCGTGTCCGACCTGAATACTTATTTGAGGTCAATTTCGGGTCCAACATGGCCTAAACACAAATAAAAACATGAAACATTGAAGGAACATAAGCTAATTCGGGCAGATTCATGGTCTAACTCAAAAACCCCAAGTTAGTTCATAACATAAACCCAAATTTGAATTTGATCTAATTGAACATGGAATCCCCCCAAAGCTATTGAAATTAGACGAGGGTTTTCATTCAAAGGTTGATAACTAAGAATAAAAACCAAAACTTACTTGAGAATTGAATGAGGAGCTAGATGATGTAAAATTAGAATACCCGTTTGATTTTTCGATGTCAAACCTTGAAGAACACCTTAAGTAAGCTTGAATTCATAAGAGAATGTGAAACTGATGTATTGAGAAACCTTTGCTTATATAGAAATCGGAATTAGGCTTCATGTTTAGCCTAAAATAAGTTATTTTAAGGGTTCTTTAACATGTTTAGGTGTTATAACAATATAAAATGAATCAAAAAAGATAGAATACTAATAAGCACTTGTTTTATTAATTATATAGATCCGAATACAAGTTCGGGTTCGATAAACAAGTACAAATAATAAACCAAAGTTAACGGATGTCGCGCTGGTTAAGAGATTCAAACCTCATTAGAATAAGTTAAAATGCCTTCATGATGGTTTGTCAATGTTTTTGTAAGTTCAAAATGAACAAAATAAGGTTTCCTTGGTGCTAAGAGCGTTCTTTTAACCAAAATATATTTATACTGATGGTTAGACAGACAGCCTAACTATTCTGACGGCCCATCTAAAGGTTACTTCAAATAACAGTACCTTAGACAGTTAAACGAATCGTCTAGCTATTATAACGACCCGTCTAATGATTTCTTTGGATGAGGTTTTGCACAAATGGTTAGATGGACCGTCTAATCAAATCTACAGTCGTCTAAGACATACGGCCCGTCTAAAGCTATTTTGGTCATAAAGTCAAACAAGGTGTTCGGTAGGCCGTCTAAACATGTAACTGTTCGTTTAAAGAAAATTTTTATTTTTCTAACAATAATTAGCTTTTAAACATATAGTCAAACTTTAATCGCTAATAAGGTTTGAAACAGTATAACCATATCAGTAAGGCATACAACTAGATTCTACGAAAATCTTGACATTTATGCGAACCTATTGCTATAGGTCAAGCATAAAAAAATTGAAGGTTACGAGGCCAAGCTTACCAACAAAACAAAAGGGTGATTCCTTAAACCTTAAAACTTTTTTTTTATCAAGATTTACTCATACAAGACAGATCGATATATTATCTGTCTTAAAAGAGATAGAAAACGTTTACATATGATAATAAAATTCCTGAATCGTTATAACACATAATATTAAATAAAACATTTAGACTAAATGCACATGTGTCTGGATTCATGAATATATATCAAAATAGCAGGCATGCTATACGTCATTCTCAATATATTTCTTATGATGAAAGGGTCCTGGAAATAATTACTTGTGTGTGTATGCCAGTGGATACACATAGAGATTGCGAAAACATCCTGCTAAGCTATCAGAAAACTAAGTATGTATTTTAATGAATTTCTAAAATAGTTGAGTCGGTCAACATTTCACCAACAAATAATTGACATGTTTTCAAAAGTGTTTTTAGGTAATCAAGATTAAAAGGTGATTGCAACGACACGAGTCATGACGATTTGTAATACAAGATAACTTTATTCAAACGATTCAGATTTTAATATACACAAATCCTTGTATTTTTGTAAAACTAGACAAAGCTTTTGTAATGTTAAATGGAAGTTTAAATCATGATATTTATATAAATAAATAGATATTTTATATAAATATTTAATCAAAGATTTTCGCTAATAAACACTTAACTCTTATATGTTTACAAAAGCGGTATCAGCTGTTGGCTTTAAGTTGGGATGTGACACAACTCGTTTTAGCAGAGGTTACCTTGTAACAAACCCAACTCCTTTCCTCACTACAAGAAAATGAAGCTATTGCAACCCATATAAAATGTTGCGTTAGGCCTTGAAAAGGTTGCATTAGGCCTAAGACAACTTTTTATCAAGGGCTGCATTAAGTGAAGTTGCATTAGACATAATGCAACCTTTTTGTTAGATAATGCAACCATTTCTGAAAGGGTTACACTTACAATTCAAATGCAACCCTTTTAGGATGCAACCTTTTTTACATGTTAATGCAACTTTTTTAACAACAAATGCAACCTTTACCATACTAATATGCAACCTTTTTTATATCAACGACAAACTGTCTTTTAAAGGCAAATACAACTTTTAGCTAATTATTTGAAGTACTAAAATTTCTATTAATTTAATTACTATTGCATAATACTAGCACGATTACACCAACAAATAGTAATATAAATATAATAGATAATGATATAGTAAATTAACATATGCCCAATATCAAAATAACAATCTAATCAACATAAAGTCGTCTACAATTATAAAAAGAACGAAAACCTCCTACCCATCTCTAAGATCCTTAAGACCGCTAGTATGTAGGTTTTTCGTAGAATTCCACATCTTAGCCTCAAAGTTTGCTTGTTAGTAGCCAAAATCTTTTTGCATTTCTAAGCAACCGTATTTTTTAAACTTCGTGGATCGCTTTAATGATTCCATAAGTTGAACCCGTGGCTTCTTGATGGGTAATTTTTCTTATATTTTCTAATCTGCAAAAAAAAATCATTATGTTAAGAAATGATGCTGACAAAAATCAAATTGAACATGCATATTGCTTAGTATTTTACACAAGAGGATTACACAAGAAGATTAGAAAGTACTCTTTTGCAAGTTGCATAGTTCCATCCATTAATTTGTAGCTTGTGGCGTCTTGTGTTGTTAATTTGGTAACCCATAGCAAAAAGATAGTATGAAAACTTGTGAATAAACAACAAAATATTATGAAATTAGAAGATGACTTACCTGAATTTAAGTCTGAAACACGTCAACCAAAAGTAAAAATTGTTAGTATGCATCTGCTAGAACACAAATTTCACAAACATTAATATGAGTAGATCAAACAGTTAATCATGATAAAGAGCACAAAACAATAATTAACAACAAAGAAAATCAATATTCTTGAAGTATGAAAACAAAAGGATGTATCACTAAGTGAACAGCCTCAAATTAAATAGAGAAGTTTCTTTTGCTTGCGTATCGGATATATAAATCAGGTAACATAAGTGTTCCCTAATTTACTAATTACATACAATAAATCCTCAAACGAAGCCAAAAACATAAACTACCTAACAATATATCCTGCAAGCAGAACCCTAACTATATGCAGACTAAATTTAACCAATGTGTTATGGCGAAAAACACCAAAAAGAACTGAATACAAATCATACATGTGCGAGCTCAAATCTGCAGTCTAAAGCAAAACAATATGTAGTTCATGAGCTACAACCGGTAGCCTGTAAATGATTTTAAAATCAATAATTCATCGACACAAACAAACTGAACTGGGTCATTCATTAGTCTACCTCAAACAACAATTTAAATTTTAATTCTTCCATGAAGCAAAATTTATAATAGTTGATATATAAAAACATTATGATACTAAAAAGAAACCTCTAGATGATTTCAAAATCATTGCAAGGCGAAAACAAATCATTAATTAGTATTGGTCTACCTAATTAGAGTTGTAAAGAAACAATTGGATTACTAAAATTCATGCAAATCGACATAATTGGGACATTTAGGGTTGTAAAGAAAGATGAGAAATACAAAAAATCATACAAATCATACCACTTGTTTACCCATGAACTCATGATTTAACAAATAGACTCCGCTAGAATCGATAGGAAACACAACCCGGATGCCTGGGAGGATGGGAAGCAATAAGCAACAGGAGATTTAATTTAGTTGGAAGGTTAAAAATATAAATTTAAGGGAGCGAATAGCGAATTTGAAGCGGTAACGGTTGGGGAAATTTTTTATGTTTACCTTGTAAACTAAAATATTAATTATCTAAAAAATAATTTAAACTAATATACAGATAATATAATTTTATTTTAGAATATCAATAAAGAAAATGGGTATTTATTTAGATAAAATTTGATTATCTATTATAATAATAATAATAATAATAATAATAATACCGGTTTAACACTAAGTATCAGTATTATATTTGATTATTGTAGTTAACTTTTAAGATAATAAATTAAAAAAAAAGTTGTCGATGCATGTGCATATATAGAATTAATAATGAGTTCTAATGTCATTTAACTAATTATATATGATAATAAATTTAAAAAGGTTAATAATACGTAAATGGCCAAGTATTTATATATTAAAAGGTTCATATTTATGTTATGCAACCGTTTAAAATAAAAGTTGCCTTAAGCTTAAATATGCGACGCCTTTCTAGCAAAAGTTGCAATTTTTAGTGAAATTTTCAACTTTTTAAGGTAAAGGCTGTATTTGATCACCTAATGCAACCTTAATATTAAATAAAGCTATTTTACAATATGCAACCCTTGTAAAAGGATTGCTTCTAAAATGTTGGGGTCTATTTTCTAGTATTCCTACTCCACCATAAAGATGTTAAAAAAAACATAAAGTAGAGGTTTATTTTTGAACCACATGTACACCATGTGTTAAATTGATATATATTAGACGGGAATGAGTTGAATGCACAAATGACCCCTAATGTTTGATCATTTATCATGTTTGGCCCTTAGGGATGAAACCTTGTAAATTTAGTCCAAACATTATAGTTAATTAACTAATGGCCCATTTGGTTGGATCATATTACATGTATTCACCCCCGTGAATGAATAAATGCAAATTTAGTCCAAACATTTATGAGTGGGTTCCGCGTTTAGCCTTCAACGATATTGTTGTCAGTTTTTCTTGTTAAGGAACCACACTTGCATTATGTTTGAGGGCACATTTGTCATTTTAGATATTCTTTATAATTTATCTCTTTTCAGCCACCATCAGTGCCAGCCAACCTTAATTACTATCAGTGTTGTAAAAGTCGAATTCCAAGATATTGAAATCGGCGATTACTCGGTCCTCGGACCTCCACCTTGGCGACTTTTTCCAACTCGGCAACGGTCAAACTTGGTCAAGACTCGGCCTACTCGGCCTTACTCGGGCCTACTCGGCCAACATCAATTTTGACATTTTTTTTATTAAAAACAAGCTAAAAACCCATGTTCTATAACAAACGTGATGAATTGTTTCAAATTGTTATTTTAATCATGTATCATTTTTGAATTATGTTTATTTTTCACAAGAATTATTTTTTTAACGTGAATTATGCTTGTTTTGACATATATATAATACCCAATAATTAATTTTCGTTATGTATATCATGTCTGAGTACTCCCGAGGACACCCCGAGTACTCCGAGTACTCCCTCCAAGGGGGTCGGCTGCCTAGGGACCGTCTAGCGACTTTTGCAACATTGATTACTATTAATGTTTCGGCAATCGATCTTTAACGTTGAACATCCTGGAAATCCTGCAGCCTCCTTCACGTTGGTCCTCTATGATAGAATGGGTGGGCTTAAGGAAAAATAGAAGGCTGTGGGGGAGTGATCTTCCTAATGTTCTTCTGCTTCAGTGGAACTGATGTGGGCCCAAGTATTGAAGACCGGACTATTATGTTTTTGGAGGCCCAAGATCGCGCAACAAAGGGTGGCCCACGAAGACGAAGACGGCCATAACTTGGCCCACGAAGCTCCGTTTCAGGCCCATTACCAGTCGAATCGAAGCTTGAGACAAGGAGCACATTGTGGCAAACGGCCCACGGCGATTTGGCCCCTTTCTGAAGCCCAAAAACGACTCCTAAATAAAGTTATGGGCCTTTTATTGTTTTTTCAGCACTTTTTATGTTTTTATTTTTGGGTTTGTGTTTGGCCCGTGGCCCGTTTTAGGCTCATTTCGTATTAGAACTCTTATTTATATGTTGGTGATGTAAGATGAACAATCAGACTTGAATATTAATAAATTTCGTTTTTCTCTTCATTTTCCCTAGACCTTTGGGTGGGATTTGGGAGTTTTGAAGTTCATCACGGGTATTCACTGAATCAACGTGATTCGATCTTCGTTTTGTTTATACCGCTGCATCAGGAACTTATTCTTTAACCGCTTCAATCCACTACTAGAAAATGGGTATTTTTGCTACAATTATTTTCTACAATTTTCCCACAACTCAACTTTTCCTACAAATTTTTCACAACTTTTCACCAATAATCAAAAGTAAAAAAAGTCTTAAAATTTTACACAACTTAAAACTTTATTAAGGTTTTCTAGCAAATGGCTATTTTTTTGGCAAGTTTGTAGCAAGCATTATTAATATTTGTGGCCAGTTTGTAGTAATTTTTTAAAGGTTCTGTAGCAAGTTTTGTAGCAGGTTTTATTAACATTTTGTGGCAATTTTGTCTGAAATTAAATTTTAGTATTTGTCATTACTGAATAGTTAATTTTGATAATGTCATTATTATTACTAATAATTTAAACAAAACAATGACAAATTTGTCGTTAGCTTGTAGGAAACACTATTGTGGCAAAATTGTGGCACCATTAGTGACAACTAATATTTGTCGTAAATCAGCAGCAAAAATTTGTAGCAAAATTGCCAGAAACTATATTTGCCACGGCTTTTTTTCTCTCAAACCTGTTTTATCGAAAAATTGTGGCTAATGGGCTGTTTGCCACAATTTTTGCTACAAAAGGTGTTGTCGCAAATTAACATGTTTTCTAGTAGTGATCTTGGTAGCTCGCATCCACGTTTTCACCTACATTTACACCCTCGATCTACAACTATGCATGATGGTGGTCAACTTTATGAAGCTTCAGGGATTGGGTGCATGAGAGTGGATTAAGGTTTTCCAAAGAAATAAGATGCAGAAGAAGATGGATTGATAAATAATAAAGGACATCAACACTCGAGGCTGAATGTGAAACCCACTCACAAATGATTGAACTAAATTCACATTTTTTCATTCTCGAGAACCAATTATGCAAAAATATACAATATAAATATAATTAAACCACATAAAACACTATATAACTAAATCCTTAAACCAAGATGAGGAAAAAAATATACTATTTGGTAGAGTGGGCCCTGGTGCAAATAAGCCTTGGATGTGACAAAGTAATCGCAAAAGTCCATTACCCGACCCAATTATACCACACGTACGTAAAGATCGGAAGTCATCCAAAATCCACTCCATACCATGACACCAACGTACAAAGTGCTCCGGAACACTTTCCATACTTTTTTTCACTTTTCACCTAGCTACCCAAGGCCACAATCGTTCAAGTGTCTCGTCATGATGCGAGTGATATTATTAGCCCCGTGCTTCTTACCTACACTATTGACTTTCAATATAAACAGGTCTTGTTTCATATTATATTATGAATAATAATAATAATAATAATAATAATAATAATAATAATAATAATAATAATAATAATAATAATAATAATAATAATAATAATAATAATAATAATAATTGCAAACACGTCTTTAAAATCCTTAATAATGTATGCATGGCATTGATCAGTTTCCTTTCATGCAACTTGTTCCTGATGAGATCTTGTTGGTTTGAGATTCATAGGATTTTAATTATGAATGTGGTTGTTATGAATATTTAATTTCTTAACCTAGATTGGATTTTGGAATTAAATGCCCAATTATGTATATATGTCAGTTCAAGTGGCATCTGGTGAAGAAGGCTTCACATGTGATTTATCTGCATTTTGCTTTGAAAAAACGTGCCATTATTGAAGAAATCCATGAAAAACAAGAACAGGTGAGTCTAAGTTAATTTATCACAATTTTTTTTACATAAAATGGTTGACATGCAATATGTTTATTCATCTATTCTATTCTAGTATTCTACAAGAATATAAACAAAATTTATTTAGTCATAAAACCTTAAGTACATGTGCAATTCATGTATAAGTTATATTTCCTACACATGGGTAAACATTTAAAAGTTTAAAATCATATTAACAAATTAGATTATGATGTTTAATGTATATACTATGGACATTTTTATATATGAAGTAAAAGTTTTAAAAAAATGAACCACTGATAAGAAAAGTTAAACGATTTAAGTTTGTTCTTTTTGTTCTCGAAATAATTTAGTGTTTTGTAATGAACAATTCCTATTGCATTTTAAAGCTGAGGGAAACAACTATATTTACTTTATTTGTGTTCTTCCTTGTGAAGGTCAAAGAATGGCTTCATAACATAGGATTAATGGATCATACACAGATTGTGCATGATCATGATGATGACGATGATCCTGACGACGACGTCACACCCGTGAACAACGATGACAGTGTCAGAAACAGGTGACTCCTGAACATCTAGAGTTTTCAAGATTGGTACTGATGATTCATCCTTTCTTGCTGTAATGATCATAGTTCTTACAGGTGGTTTTTTGTTCAGAGATGTTCCTTCAAGAGCAGCATTGCCAATGATCCGGCCGCCACTTGGCAGGCAACATTCCATGTCAGACCGCGCCATGACAGCAATGCAGGGGTACATGAATCACTTTCTTGGCAATCTGGACATTGCAAATTCTAGAGAGGTAATTATTAAAGTTTATTTGGAAGGCGTGTGATAACATCGGCTTATAATTATAATATTGTTATTAATGCGCGTGTAAAATGTTCATTGCAGGTTTGCAGGTTTATGGAGGCTTCTAAGTTATCTTTTTGTCCCGAATACGGGTCTAAACATAAAGAAGAATATGTGTTTGTGAAACATTTACCGAAAATACCAGGAAATGATGACAGTAGACTATGTTCCGTTTGTCATTGGTTCAATTGTTGCAATGACAACTGGCAACAGGTATTGCGGCTGACAAAATATATTAGTTATGGTTTATTGTAATTATAATTAAAAGATATGATTTGATTGGTTTCGTAAATATCTTTATTTTATCCGTGTGTATAGTTTATTAATAATGCATAATACCTGTAGGTTTGGGCTGTGTTGAAACCTGGATTTTTGGCCTTGCTAAAAGATCCATTCGACAAGGACCCATTAGATATTATTGTATTTGATGTTCTACCGTCTCCACATGGGACGGGTGAAGGCCAGGTGTCATTAGCAAAAGAAGTAAACGATCGTAACCCTTTACGTCATTCGTTTGAGGCAAGTATAATACAATTATTAACTTAACGAATTAGGATGGTGATACTTATCTTTATTAGCCAAAATGAATGACATTAGGTTGCAAGTGGAAACCGGAGGATTATACTAAGAAGTAGATCTAAAGCTAAAGCAAGATCATGGGTTTCCACAATTAATGATGTTGGGCTTCGGCCACCCGAGGGATGGTGCCACCCTCATCGGTTTGTGTCATTTGCACCACCCCGGGGCCTGACTGACGATGATAGTCAGGCTCAGTGGTTCGTTGATGGTCGTGCAGCTTTTGATGCAATTGCTTTAACAATTGAAGATGCCAAATCAGAGGTTTTCACTCAAAGTTACTTAATTTCAAATTACTAGTTACCATAATCAGTTCAAAAGAGTTGTAACCGATTATTGGTTTCAAGCAGATATTTATGTGCGGGTGGTGGTTGTGCCCGGATCTTTATTTACGACGTCCTTTTCATTCCAATGCCTCTTCTCGCCTAGATAATTTACTGGAGACGAAAGCCAAGCAAGGGGTCCAGGTAGGATATATACCAATGCCACATCAACAGTTTTATATTATGTTTATTGCAGATTTATAAAAATATGTATCTTAAATGCAGATTTATATTCTGATGTATAAAGAGCTAGCTCTTGCTCTTAAAATTAATAGCTTTTATAGTAAGAAAAAGCTAGCTGCACTTCATGAGAACATCAGAGTTCTACGCCATCCGGACCATTTTTCTAGTGGTGTCTATTTATGGTAACATTCTACATTTCACATTATTGTTCATGCTGATCTTTAAAACTAATATTCTACTTATGGTAAAATAATATAGGTCCCATCATGAGAAATTGGTGATTGTTGATCATGAGGTTTGCTTCATTGGTGGACTAGATCTTTGCTTTGGTCGTTATGACTCGTATGAGCACAAAGTGGGTGATCACCCGCCTATGATATGGCCGGGAAAAGATTATTATAACCCTAGGTAGTTTTTGTTATTTGAATATGAGCCGTTTAAGAAATTATGATATAAATGTTTAATAATTAATATCCTAACTTTACAGGGAATCAGAACCTAATTCATGGGAAGATACTCTAAAAGACGAGCTGAATCGTGAAAGGTATCCTCGTATGCCATGGCATGATGTTCACTGTGCATTGTGGGGCCCACCATGTCGCGATATTGCTCGACACTTTGTTCAGCGTTGGAATTACGCTAAGGTTTTCTTAAAGTAACATTTAAAATTAAGGTTTGTTATTGTTTTTATGATCTAATCTTGGTTATGATTGTAATTATTTTAGAGAAGTAAAGCTCCCTATGAGCAAACAATTCCGCTGCTTATGCCACATCAACACATGGTTATTCCACATTACATGGGTAACAACAGAGAACAAGATGGAAGAACTGAAAACATCGATATACCGAAAGCAATAAACCGACAAGATTCGTTGCCTTCTTTTTCGGCTTTTCAAGACATCCCATTACTAATCCCTCAAGAAGCTGATGGACTAGAGACTTCTAGTGCACATCCAAAACAGAACGGGCCGAGTAAAGCCCACAATCCTCATGGCCAGCCCAGCAGGCCGCCTCGGGCTCCATTTTGTTTTAGAAAATCAAAATTTGAACCTTTGGTTTCTTACATGCCAATGAGAGGCTTTGTTGATGAGCAAGGGCGGTCCAATTTGAACCTAGCTGGTTCATCAGATGAAACCGGACAAGTTGGTCCTCTAGTCACATGTCGCTGCCAGGTCAACTTTAATTAAATCCCCAACTTTTGTATATTAATATTTTCATACTAACAATGTTTTC
Source organism: Bidens hawaiensis (assembly GCF_021521415.1). Taxonomy (NCBI): domain Eukaryota; kingdom Viridiplantae; phylum Streptophyta; class Magnoliopsida; order Asterales; family Asteraceae; genus Bidens; species Bidens hawaiensis. The sequence goes on along the minus strand of NW_027495135.1, from coordinate 208,945 downwards.
TTATGTATCATATATTCTATATAGATTATAAGAAGTGTCAGTCTATGGTCAGCCGGAACAAGTCAAGTTGAAGAAAGCATTCACAATGCTTATTGTGCGCTTATCGAGAAAGCCGAACACTTGGTTTACATTGAGGTCATACATTATAAACTTATTACATATTTCAACAGTCTGACTTTTGTAGACGCGTTATTGACATTTATCTTTGGTATCCAGAACCAATTTTTCATCTCGGGTCTTTCTGGAGACGATATCATACGAAACCGTGTGTTGGAATCTTTGTACAAACGTATATTACAAGCGTATAATGAAAAACAGTGTTTTCGGGTTATTGTTGTCATTCCATTATTACCTGGATTCCAGGGTGGACTAGATGATGCTGGTGCAGCATCTGTAAGAGCTATTATGCACTGGCAATATAGAACAATATCACGAGGGCCCAATTCTATATTGCATACTCTTTCTGATCGTATCGGTCCCAAAGTTCACGACTACATATCTTTTTATGGGCTTCGGTCTTATAGTAAAATTTCTGATGACGGGCTTCTCGCCACCAGCCTGGTATCTTTATAAGCCCATATTTCTTGTTGCATTTCTTTTAATATTTAGTAAATGTTTAGATATATTTATAGGTGGTATGCTAATGCAGGTATATGTGCATAGCAAGATTATGATTATAGATGATAAAACAGCCATTGTTGGATCAGCTAATATTAATGACAGAAGTTTACTTGGATTACTCGATTCTGAGGTAATTACTACATTTTTTCTATTTTTACACTCGCATTCCGTTTGAATCAAATTAATTTTTAAGCTGGTTGTAATATAATTTGTACAGATTGGAGTGCTTATTGAAGATAAAGAAGTTGTTGAATCTTATATGGGAGGCAACCCATATAGGGCTGGAAAATTCGCATTAAGTCTTCGGCTTTCACTATGGTCTGAACACCTTGGTCTTCATAGTAGTGAGGTTGTTCTTAGTTTGTATGGTACTAATTAATATTCATCAAGTAAGAGTATCTTATTATGATTTTGGTTTGTCTTCCTAGATCAATAAAATAGCTGACCCTGTGATTGATTCTACCTACAAAGACATATGGATGGCAACCGCAAAGGTAATAATCGAATAGTTAGCGATCATTGAAATATAAAATTTGAATAGTCACATAAGACAATAAAAAAAATATTAAGAATATAAGGTACCAATAAATGACTTGTTTTGACCTGTTACCCGACTCACCGTTTTTTAGTATTATTTTATGCTTACACTTTTCAATACTTTGCTATTGACAGAATAATAGCATGATCTACCAAGATGTTTTCTCTTGCCTCCCTAATGATTTTATCCATTCAAGGTACAATATTTCATTTTACCCCTTTTCATTTTTCATTTTTTTGGTTTTATTCTGGTCTTCATATACTTTGAAAAAAAATAATTCAGGGCATCTTTGAGGCAAGGAATGGGTGAATTAAAAGGAAAATCAGGACATACAACAATTGACCTAGGAATAGCTCCAAAGAAGTTGGAATTACATCAAACTGGGACTATGAAAACTACTGATCCAATTGCTAGATTAGAGGGTGTGAGAGGGCATCTTGTTTGTTTCCCTACCGATTTTATGTGCAAAGAAGATTTAAGGCCCGTTTTTAAAGAAAGCGAGTACTACGCATCACCTCAAGTTTTCTATAATCAGGTTGTTGTTATCTTGTTTGTTTCTTGTTTCAGGCTAGAGAAGATACAACATAAGAGGCATACATGATATTTATATCAGGCTTTGATATACTTGTATAGATGATATTTATACACGCGTCCCATTATTTTGTAAAAGATGCTTGTTATTGATCCTATTGCGAGTTTCGGTTTGTTTTTATAATCCCATATAATACCTTGTGTATCTTATGGTAAACAAATAACTATAAGAAAGTTGATTATTATTAGAGGGCAATTAATGCTTTGTCTCCATACAATTGAATTGGGCTATGGCGCCAATTGTTTAACCACTTGTAACAAGCGAACTTCGTTTAAGCTATTAAAGCATTCATATTCTATGATTTATAAATACTATTTTTTTATATTTAGAGAAAATTTTTAAAAAATTCTCAAATTTGTATCTCCATCCTGTTATCTATTTTATAGATAAGTTATAGAGATTGTTCTTTAATTATGTATATTTAGAAGCTACTATTCATCCTCTATAATATTTTTTATACAGTGTATAAAAAAGATGAAAGCTAATAAAATAAATTTATGAGTGTGATAAAGATAAGATAACGAATGTGATGCGAAAGTAATTTTTAAAATATACAAAATTTAGAAAAAAAACAATGTGTTTTTTTTTTTAAGTTTTACAGATAGAGATTGTGAGTACTCCCTCTCACTAATCAAATATTAATTTACTCTTTTGTTTTTTTATAAATATATCTCAAGATATCGTAAATAATTTCAACTAAATTATTTTTATGTGAAGAAACACTAACCATTGTAAATAAATAAGTTTACATTTTGTGAAATTTAAATACTAATAACTTTAACTAAGCAAACTTAAATGTTTAAGTTAATTAGATTTCTGCATCTTTAATTTGGTTATTATTTACAAAGTATTTAGACACATAATAAGAAAAATTCTCAAAATAGTCACTTATACGAAGTACCCGGCGTTACTTAGTTGGTCGTTCAAAAAAAAAAAAACAGAAAGAGATTCCAAATTTATCTGTCTTAAATTTGTATTTTTAGTTTTGTCCCTCTTCTATCGCAACGCCGCATAAAAAGTATATTATTTCAATTTTAATGATTATTTTCTAAAATGACTTATAATAGCTCATTAATTTGGTCATAACCCAAACCAAACTGATGCATTATTTATTTTAAAACTGCTCATTTTAATCCAAACTTATATTGCTTACAAACTTTTTTATTTTGATAATTTTTATTTTGATAAAGGTATTATTAATAAATACAAATTGTTTAATCCTAATAGTTAATAGTTAATATGACCATCATATCTATATTTTTATTACTTTTCTGAAATTTGATGTTGATCATTATAAAACCGATACAAGGTCAAAATGGAATAATATATTTTTTAAATTCGTATATAAAGCGTGGGTGTCTCTAGCAGAATCAAGATCCACATTCTTAGTTGAAAATTCCAAGACAGAAAATATAAACAAAATAAAACTCATATTAAAAGAAAGATTTGTATCGATTCTAATCGTAGTATTACTCGTTAATTTAACTATTTTTGCATCTTATTTTTTTTAAACACTTCTCAGATGCAGTTGTTGTCCTAACTCCTAATTCATTCTTTGTCAGCTTCGGCAAAATCCAAAGGCTGCTAATATTATCTTCCTGTAGTATTGTAGTATATACATATATGCCTATTAATGTTACAAAACCAATTTAAAGTATAAAACCGTACAAGAACTTGTGTGTAGCGTATGCCATATTTATTGGGAGAGAGAATAAGACGGTTATATAAAACGGGTTTATGTATCCTTGATCAGAGATTTCTCTATGAAATAGACGAATCGGAGTTTGAAGAGGGGGAAGGAGAAAGAGCCCTCGACCAGCAACAGAAACAATATATTCATATAATTTGGTTAGTAGTTGGATTTGGTTTTTGGTCGATTGATCCAAGTAATATAAAACCATTTTATTCAAGTTTTTTTTCTCTAGTTTGTCGGTCCAAACTGGTTTTTAATGAGTACAAGTTGAAATAAGATGTCAAAGTGTTATAAAACATTTCTTTCAACCATGCACATGTACTTTTTCCAAAACATTGGTCATCCTTGCTATTCCTTAAAAAGCAATACAAAATTTAGCATCATACCCTAACATACCATACAATTATTAAAAATTTAAAAAAAAAAGAAAAAAAAGAGAGATCTAATTTAACCATCAAACTCTTCTTAAAATGGTAAACTTTTCGAGGACGAAAATGAAGCTACCGATGACTTGTAACGCTCTGTTGATAAAAACTCTTGCCGTAAATTTGCCCTTTTTACAATCTTCCTCATATTGTTGTGCAAGCTTTGTTCCACCAAAAGTTTTACCGCGTTCTTACTTGAAAAAACACTTGGTGAGTCCAGTGATTCAGTATCGTCACCAGACCCATAGAGGGGCGCTGATAGAGTCGCACCTCCACCTCCTCCACTATTTTTAGAAACTTGTTTCCCTTTCTTGTCCCTCAAGATCTCCAGAGTCCTAGACGATCGTTTTTGTGCTAAAGCGCTACCTAAAAGAGTTAACTCGAGTAATGACGACATGATCCCCACCTCGATCATGGCTTGTTGATCTTCACTCGACTTGTAGGCCATCACCATTAGAACATATGACGCCTTTTCTTGACAAGAAGGCGAATCCATCCAACTTAAAACATCAACCAAGATCGTAAACACATCATCAACACTACTAATCGCGTGTCGACCCACAGGCGTTGACACAACATTTGTCAGAATCGAAAGTATTCTATCACTGATCTCAGTATTTCCCCCGACCGTGGTCAACAAAAACGGTACAAAACCATTGACCTCGACCATGAGCAAAACATTCGTGGCCAAAATAGATAGATTGTAGAGTGCCCTCAAACAATCTTGAATCACTTGTGAACTAGTGCCACCCGCGTTCGCCTCAATCAAGCTCTTCAGGGTCTTGATCAAGAATGAGATGGCTCCGGATGACCCAATGATGGATTTATTCGAAGCAAGTGCGCTTAATCCGAGAAAATTAGCGATAATTACCGCTGTTAAATCCGGATTGGGTGAACTTGGAGACTCAATTAACTTGAGCATCTTGTGCACTACTCCTGCTTCAACAATTGCGGATTTATTCCTGAAATTAAATTATAAACATTATATTTATATACCGTTTACGTCGATACAGAAGGCAAATGGACAACAAACAGATAAACACTAATTCGAGTAATCTAAACCCTAATTCATTATTTATTTCGATTAATCAATGTGATACTTAATCTAAACAACATCTTACTCATCATTTCCAATTCCAATATTAAGAAGAGCATAGAGAGCAGGAATTTGGGACTCAAGGTCTTCAGTTTCAAGCATTGCAACAAGCGGCGGAATCGCTCCGAGCAATGCGAGTTTCGTCCTCGCTTCCGAATCCGCCTTCGCTAGCTCCCTCACTTCCTTCGCTCCTAGTAACACCCTGCCGCCACGTAACCTCTTCACCGCCTCTTCCACCGCCGTGATCTTTTCCTCCGGCGAATATTCCGGCGACTTGACAGTTTTCCGGCTACCATTGCATTTAACCGTGTCTGATCTGCATTCCGGGGACTTGATAGTTTTGCGGTTGCGAGACGCGCCGCAGCCGCAGCGCATTGTGTTGATGATTTTGCGGCGGCAGGATGACCAGAGGTTGAAGTTGCCGGAGGTGGTGGTGGTGGTATGTCGGTGATTGTTTTTCATATTTTTGTTTTTTTGATTGATTGATTGAAATCAGTGGTACATTTTAGTTATGAGCATCTGTGAATACTTTGATGTGAATGTGATGTCAGGTCAGATACTCACATGGCAGTGGTACGTGGAATTCAGGAGTAGTGTGAGTGTAAGTGTACAAGTAAAGTGTAAAAGGTGAAGTTTCTTGAACAAGACAGGTTGCAGAATGATGCTCAAACATAGAAGCCAAGTATTAATAAAGGGTAAGACTATAACATAGGCACACTACTAAATAAAATCCACACCCTACAACTTCAAATGTTATTTGGTGTCATTTCAAATTCCAAATATTTGGTGTCATATCAATTCTAAATTCTTTAAATAAATTTCACGTTCTTTAACCCTAAAACTCCACAAATCTCGATAAAAGCTTTATATATATATATATATATATATATATATATATATATATATATATGGGATTTAGTAAAGAATTACTTTTAACTTTTTTTCTAAAAAATATTTTTTGATTTCTTTCTGTTTCCTCCCTCTAACAAGTTGATATTGTTTAAAAAAAATAAAAAATATAAACTAATTGTCGATAGCATATATGCAATAATAATAATAATGTGTGCTTCATATGTAAAATAGTGTTTTATTATATATAATACAACATAATTGCATTATACAATTCATGTTATTGAATATATGCAAATACAACACTATTTATTTTATGCAATGCACACTAATGCATATACATAATACAACACTAATGAACATATGCACTATATCGATTTTTTTAAATTTCTGCATATAATATAACACTATTGCATATATACAATACAAACAATTGCATATATGCTATTCAACACTATTGCACATACGCAATACAAACTACTGCACATATGCAATATAAAAAGAAGGTCGATGTATTGCGTATGTACACTATGAGCTTTTTTAAATTATTTTTTATTTTTATATTTTTTTAATGAAGAATAACAACATATAAGAATGATGAAAGAAAAAAAATTTAAAAATATTTTTTAATTAAATTGAAAATAATTCTTTATTAGTTCTCTCTTTCTTTAAAGAGGAGTTATCTCTTGATCCCCCCTTTTATATACGTGATGTGAGACAGTGAGAGGGAGGTCCCACCAAGAAGTTCGTTGAATGCAAATTTTGCATTTAAATTTTCTAAACCAACCCCACAATGAGAACAAGTCTGCAACCCGAATGCCCATTACGATAAAACACGATTCATTTTAGATTCTAACTTGAAGTCTTATGATTTTTAGCTTAAATCTTTACTTCTCCTCTCATGTCAATAAAACTAAAGCTCATTAATCATTAGTTTACATTTTCAATGTTGCAAAAGTCGCTAGGCGGTTCCTAGGCGGCCGACCCCCTTGAAGGGAGTACTCGGGGTACTCGGACATGATAAATATAAAGAAAATTAATTTTTGGATAATATATATATTTCAAATATCATAAGTTTACTAATTTTTATAACAAAATAAGTAAATATCAATATAAATAAGAGAAATACATTTTTAAACACTAAATTATTCTAAAAAATGTTAATCATTAATTAAAAAAATTATATCCGTTCTTTAATATTATAGAAATACAAATTATGTTGTATTTTTTAAGTGAAAATAGACCCAAGTTAACCGATTAGATGTGATTCTGACTAATGTTGACCACCTTTGAACAATTTTTAGTAACTAGGCAGAGATACAGAAACTCCCCTCGGCACCATACCTTGTAGCGAGTACTCGGCCTTGTAGACCTACTTTTACAACATTGCTTTTATTAGAATAACGACTTTGTTGTATCTAGGCTACCACACTCTCTATATTTGGAGAGCCCTGATGCCTCACTCTGATCAACCCTATGCCGTCTTAACGGGCCCACGTTGGCTTCAGAGTTTGGCTTGGGCGTTCCCCCCGGGAAACCATACCGACGACTGTCACTCAACAATCGTTGTGCCAACACAAGAGCAGAACTCTATGTCGTAACACACTGTGGGACGAAACCCGAGTGGGCTTAGGGTTCCAACTGAAAACTTTTGCACAAAGTCTAGCTCAAATCATTCATTGCCAATATCCACTCAAAAGTGACGCAAGTGAGATTCAAATTTGAGTCTCCACTGGAGAACTCAAACCTCGTACCACTGTATTACAAGTGGGGGATTAATCATTAGTTTACTGATTGGAAAATTTTATAGGTGGAAAATATAAAAACATATATAATAGAAAATATAAATAAAACTTGATTAGTTAGAGAGTATGGAAAATTATATTGGTTTTATCAATATATTCCCCCCCCCTAAAAGCTACCACTACTCGGAAGATTGTTCCATACCAAGAACATAACCACTTAAAAAACAAAGCTTCATCTCCTGATAGATATTTTTGGATATCGAATTTATATAATTACAATTACGGGAGAGTTGCAGCATTAGGACGTGTACTTTGTATATGTGTCATTGTATTTTGTTTTGACTGCCTTAAGTGTTGCATCATTACTTTTGGTTGTTGTACTTTGCTTTATGGTTTCTTATTAAGCTTTGTAACTACGAGTGTCAATGTCTTTTACACCTCTTCTGTTTCCTTCCAAGCACTGATCAATTTGTCTCCCTCTTCATCCGGTGTTTAATCGCTTGAGTTTCTGTGATTTCATTCATTTGATAATTTCTTGTTAATAACTATTTAAACTTTGTTTATTTTTTCAAGAGTAAGTTTAATATTTATTTTTGGAACTCTTTATTGAATGTTAAAATAAACGACCACATATATTTTTCTCCTTTAAATGAACCAATTCATTCATGAATAACTCTTATAAAATATTAGCATGGTATATAAAGTTTCTAAATATTGTTATTTTATATCATTATATAATATTTTCAGAGAAAAAGTTTACTTTCCTCCATCTGCCCACTAAACAAGAAACAAAATGGGAAGAAGAAAACAAACACAATGTTATCCATGTATTTGGTGAACCCCTACACTTTGATGGCTAACAAGTAACAACACAAGGCTAATAATATAGACTTTCTTTAGAAAAGTGTCCTTTTGATCATTTCAAACTATTTTCTCTTTTCAAAATTAAAAATGTTTTGTCACTTCAGTAAGTCATGAAATCCAACTAAGAGCATTCACAACAGCTCATTTAAAATATTATGAAAGAAATCTCTAAATTTTCAGAGTGTTGTAGGAAGTTATGAGTGGGTGAGAGAGAAATTTTTTAAAAGATAATTAAATAAATTTGAAGATTCATTGTTTACCATCTATTTATTTTTTAATATATTTAAAAGTGGTTGTGAGTGGATGAGAGAGAAAAGTTAATAATAAATATGTAAAAAATGTATTATTTTATTGCATACGAGAAAAAAAATATAGTGATTTTTAGTGTAATTATAACGACAGTGATAGATGAGCTGCCAAAAAAATATAGTGATTTTTAGTGTAATTATAAGGTGTTTGGTTAGTGTGATGTAATACATGTTTGAATTTACAGATTCTTCTTATAAGCCACTTCCGTAATTCAATTCGGAGTGGCATCAAATTCTCACAAAATTTTGTAAACACAAACAACGACAAACGATGGGCGCATTAATTAAATTTTATTAAATAAAGTAAACATTAAATAGTTATTAATTTTTTTCACTAAAAAAAATAAAGAAACAAAGCCTAAGTAATCGAACGACTTACCGTTCTAAAAAAAAGTAATCGAACGACTTCTTGATTCACTTATTAAGTAATCGAATGGCTTCCTGAAGAACACTTACTAATTTTTATTTTTTATTAACATAAATACTATATATGTGTATGTATACATGTTTCACCAGTGGCGGAACTTGAACAATTACGCAGGAGGGGCCAAAATATTGCAAAAAAATCCTAAGTTTTTACACACACGAAAAACAAATATTTTCACCAAATTAACATCATAAATCTGAAATTAAGAATAAATAATTCTTACAAAAACGATTAATGATAATCTTGTTCATGTGCTTGGCTCGAGAGCTCAGGTCAGCGAGAATAATAAGCAAGACAATTTAACGTCTTTTACTCCATCTCATCCAAGGAAACGGCTTAACGCTTTTTAAATTCACCTCATCCATATATTTTTTTCAAATTTATACATGTAATGTAATTTAAAATACAAGTAAAAGTTCTACTTTTAACAAAGACTAAGATAAAAAATAACATTAATAAAAAAATAAAATATATTCATCATTTGACAACATATTCATCGAAATGTTAAAAACGTAAAACCATCGTTAAAAAGCCAACAAGAAATTATGATGTATTATTGAAATTTGAAACTAGCCCAACAATATAGACCAAATGGACCTTAAATAAACAAACCCATTTATAATTTCATATTCCCAAAACGGCAAAACCCAGAAGAATTTGACTATATTTGTTCTTCTTCCTTAAGGCTGAGGGGTGTGGGGGGCGCGAGAGGGGGCGCGAGTGGGGGCTCCAGCCAATAATATTGTGACGTGTGGCAGAGAGAGAAACTTGATAAGATGGGTGTTGGTTGTGGTGCTCGCGCCCCGGGCCCTGGTGTGGAGGGGCGCGAGAGGGGGCGCGAGCGGTTTTTTTTTTAATAAACAAAGAGCCCAACGGCTCTATTTACGCATTCCCAGGCCACTTCACGCGTTATCCCAGCCGCTACCCCCTCTTGCGCCCGCCTGGAAATCCGCTCTCGCACCCCTCTCGCGCCTCGGTGGTGTGGTGCTCGCGCCCCGGGGCGCGAGCGGATGGCCTCACGCGCCCTTTCTCGCGCTCCACACCCCTCAGCCTAAGGTAGTTGCAGATTGATCCAATGTCCAAACAAGGTATCTTTTAGGTCAGAAAATAGGGGGGCCACAACCCCTCCCCGCCCTTCAAGAGATCCGCCCTTGTGTTTCACGCAACCATACATCATACAAAAAAATGAGAAGAAATCATGGATAAGTTCACTGGTTAAATGTCTTAGTTTTTTTCAAAATCAAGACTATCAAATTCTTTACTATGGACTTGAAAACACTTGCACGCACAGAAGATATGTGAGAAAATAAGAAAATGTCATAGCCTAGTTTGGTTATTATTTAGGTTAAGTATGTTTTTTAGATGTGCTTTTTTTAAAAAGTGTTGAATGCTTTAACTTTAATCTTAATGTTTTTCTTTCTAGCAAATGTTTTTATGTGTTTTTTATTATTTAATTTATTTGATATATAAGAAATTTAAAATAATTAGTAATAAAATATATAAATTGATATAGATTAGATAAAGGGAACATTAGATGATGAGGTGGCGGTTTAAAATAAGAACGCATTATAACTACTAAAAGAGAAATAAATATTTTTATATGTTAGTTTAAAATCTGATGTGACATGTTGAGTGGATGGTTTGAAACAAAACACGTGTGTCGCATTGGAGATGCTCTAAGTGATAGATCAATATGATTCAAGCTAAAACATATTATCATCTATTCATAAATCATAATACGTGAATTATATATGAGTACGTGTATTTAGACCACCCGTTGTGGAGTGGCGCCTTTGCCACATGGGAAAATGTAAGAATTTGTAAAAATATTTTATATGAAATTAGAGGAAAAAAATGCTTCAAAGATTTATTGAAAATATAATGTGCTATTGATTGGTTGTGTTTATGGGTGTTTTAGCTCCTAGTCCATGCACCTTAACGTGCTCCATATCCAAAATCAAGTTCGACGACCTACATGACCCAAGAAAAGGCGGTCTGTTGTGGAACTCGTCTGCCTGACATTTGAAAATTCCAGACATCTCAAATGCCAAAAATGTTGGCTCTCTCTCTCTCTCTCTCTCTCTCTCTCAACCCACATAATATTATGTTGTGGGTGTTTGATCAAAAAATGATGCAATGTTAGAGAAGAAATGGGTGTTTAGAATTTATCTAATGTATCTAACGTGACACGTTTGTGACATATGAAATGTCTTCCTACTTGTGTTCTCTTTTTAAGTTTGTACCAACATATGTCCCATCAAAAGATGATAAAAAAAAGTAAATAATGTTAATAAAGGTTAAAGGAGATAGAAAGTTTCGAACGTGGTGGTCCAAATTTTCACAAGAGAAGATAATCTATCTAGACTTCCGCATTTTCAAACAAAACATGCGGCCCGTTGTGGAACTCATTAGCCTCACATCTGAAAATCCAAACGCCTCAAATGTCAAAAATGTCGCCCCCCTCCTCCTCTCTCTCTCTCTCTATCTCCCTCTCTACACACACACACATGTAGTATATATTATGTTGTGGGTGTTTAATCGAAAAATGTTGTAGTGTTGGAGGAGAAATGAATGTTTGAAATTTATCTAATATACCTAACATGGCGCATTTGTGACATTTGAAATGTCTAGCGTTGAAGATCTTTTTAATATTCACGAATAGCATGTATTGTTTGAAAATGCGAAAGTCTAGATAGATTATTTTTCTTGTGAAAATTTGGACCACCACGTTCGAAACTTTTTCTCTTTAACCTTCTTTAACATTATTTACTTTTCTTATTTTTCTGTTAGGACGTATGCTGGTACAACTTAAAAAGAGAGCACAAGCAGGAAGACTACATGAATTATAAACATCCAAATATAAAATTAGGAAAAAAAACATATTATTTCTTCTAAAAGGCATCGCAATAAGAAGAGAGAAATAAATTTTTGATTCTTTTTTCTTATAATTATATTATATATTCGATATTCTAATAAATGTTGGTTTGTATGCCTAATCTAATCCCAACAAAGTTAACAAGTTAAGCCTAACACTTATTATTTTTAGTAAAGTACAACGATCATCCCTATGCTTTGGTAAAATTTCATTTTTCATCCTTAAGTATAAAACCAATTACGTATATATATCGTCCTTACGGTTTACTATATCTGTCACTGTCACTCTTTTAATTATTTGGGACGGATGTATGCGTGTTAAAATGTTATGTTAAACGGGTGCAAAACTAACTTTTTAATCCTTATGATTATTAAATAAAAAAAACGCTGGTATTAGATAACCCATTAGTTAATTTACTTGTTAATACTCGGTCCAATACCCAAATACATGCCCCGTATGTTTGCGGGTTTTATGTATTAGGTATTTACGTAAGGATCGGCTTTATTTGGTCATCCCTTAATATTGTGAGACTAGAACTAGTGATCGATAGAATTGTGATTTGATTGGTATTTCAGGTGAGCTACCTTAGGATTAATTAGATCTGTATAAAAGGGCCTGGGACTTTGTTAAGATCTTTCTTATTCATGGTTAGGCAATCAGTTGACTTACTATCGTAAGGTGCTTTAGTCTAGTTGTGTTTTGGGCCTTTTGGCCGTTCTAAGTCACTGATAGCTTTGATTGGAGTTTCTTTGTGGTTGAGACACTTACCGTGTGTAGCATCTTGTTTTTCTTTTGTCATAGGATTGCATGCCTTTAACGAGGATCTATCTATTGTGTCCTAGTCACAACAGTAGATTTACAAGGTCGAGTACTTGCTACAAGGTATGTCGTCGATGCGTGTTTTTTTAACTCCGCCTAGTTACTAAGATTCAATCAAAGGTGGTCAACCTCAGTTAAGATCGAATCTAATCGGTGAACTTGGGTCGATATTGACTTAAAAGAATAAAACATAATTCGTATTTATATAATATTAAAGAATAAATATCATTTTTAAAATTAATGATTAACAATTAATTTATTATTTAAAAATTTATTTCTCTTATTTATGTTGATATTTACCTATTTTGTTATTCAGTATACTTATGATATTTGACATATATATAATATCCAAAAATTAATTTTCTTTATATTTAGCATGTTTGAGTACACTCGGAGTACACCAACTTCCCACTCGACCACCTATGGTCCGCCTAGTGACTTTTTCAATCTTGGTTACAGCCATCCAACTAGTAGTTGTTGATTCTTCATTGTAGTGGATCATGGGTAGCTAGGCATCAGGATATGGAGTCTTAGGTATTTACCTGGCTAGCGTATTCTTAGCAAGTGCGTAGTCTTTTAGGAAAAGCGGTCATAGTTAAAGTCAGCCATGATAGTCATTTTTAGGCCGAAAGGATTCGACTGTTAGGCCAAATATTGACAGGAGATTTAGCATCAAGAGCTGCGTATGTGTCTACGGATTGATATCTTGTTCTAACTATTACTGTACTACATACTAGTTGTATTTGTTCATTTGTGTGTAGTTTAGTTACACGGTAAAAGCCTTTTTAAAACCCTTGTTTGAAATACTAACACTGCATTCTCGAGTTTAAAATACAAGGAAAAGAAATGATAAGATTGGATTGTGGAAGAAAGGAAAATAAATTATATACTTAAAAGAAATTCTCGAGTTAAAATAAAAGAAAAGAAAGCTATAATTACATTCTTGAGTTAGATCAGAAGGAAAAGATAGGGAAAAATTGTAACATTACAATTATGTCCTTATAAAAACATGGAAAAGAGAATTGAGATAGAGTAAAACAGTAATATTGTAATTGGTATAAACTTTTCCTTCATAATCATGTCATATTAATATTTGGCTGGAAAGTTTTGGAGAAAAAAGGCTCAACTTTTTGTTTCTTTTCATTCTTTTTCTTTTCTTTTAAAAAAATAACTCAAGAATAAAAAAAAGAAAAAAGTTTCGTATTTTTTCTTTACTAAATCCTTAAATAAAAAAACCTAAGGGCGTGTTCAAGTCACAGACTTTTTTTAAAGGATTTGGAATTGGAATAGGAATTGAAATTGGAATGAAATGGAATGTTTGAGAATCCCTATCATGTGTTTGGTTGGTTAATATGTATTGGAATTAGAATCTTCTTCATTCTTGGGTTTTTTTTTTTTTTTTTTTTTTTTTTTTTTTTTTTTTTATGAACGAGGGCAAAGGCGGAAACGTTTTAGTTTTTTTACATTTTTCGTTTTTGATTTATATTTTGAGTTATGATTTTTTTATTAATTTTTTTGAATTTATTTTGGAGGGGTTTTTATTGTTAATAAGAAAATCCTTAACAATCCTTTCAAATAGGTGGGATTTTAAAATCCCATGAAATGTGGGATTTGATGTGATTTAGTTTCCATTCCCATTCTTTCATTTAATGAAACGAACATATCAATTCGTGGGATTTAAAATCTCATTACTTAGAATTCCTTACAAATCATTGAAACGAACAGGCCCTAAGAGTTTGGTGCCAGTTTAATTCATAGCCAGTTTAATTCATAGCCATGTCATTGACATCATTCCCGAACCCTTCAATATCTTTGAAGGGAAAAACAAAAGAAAAGCAGGTTTTTAATATATAAACCTTTTCAATGACTTTCTTTAACAAAAGTAAAACTTTTTACTCAAAACGGTACAACTTTTTAACTCGTGGCATTAACTATTTATACACATATAAATAATATGTACTATTTCAAGACATTCCAACCAAACTTGCCACCACCATTTCGTACCATTCCGCATTCAGTTAACACAATCATAGGACCCACATCATTAGTCACACCTACATTCAGCAATCATTTTCAAAGAAATCCAGCTGATTTTAAGGCCTTCATCAGTTAACACAATCATAAGACCCACATCATTAGTCACAATCGCTCGGCTGCCCTTTTTCTCTCGCTCTTTCTTTCCCCTCTCAATCTCTCGCCAAGTGACAAAACTATAAGCGTTGTAACCTTGATGATTTGCTTCAATAACAATACAATGGTATAAATACAAGATTAAGAATGTATAAGAAGAAAACAACTCCACCAGTAAGGAATTACAACTAATACATAATCTTAACTAAAATGATACAACAATTATGGAGAAGGATTGTGGGGATGATTGTGAAAGAGATTTGGGTTGTTGACTTGGTATAACGTTAATATGCCCCCACAAGGTGGACAACTAGGTGAGAAGTCGGATCTTGGATAGGAGAAGTTGATGGCATGGGTGAAGAAGAGGTTGTTAGGATTAAGCGCACACACGAAACTGAACACGACACGAAAGCAATAAACGACACGAGGATTTAACGTGGTTCGGTCTAAACTGACCTACGTCCACGGGTGGCAACTAGGTATTTCTTTATTGAGTGACAACGATTACAAGTACACGACATCAAATATATAGAGATACACTTAGGGTTTGTATCTTATTAAACAAGAAATCCAAACCGGGACGGGCCTGCCCTTTGGACTTCAAATAATAAACCGGGCCTACACCGAAAAGGCCTACGAAACCCAACAGAGGTTTCGTGAGAACATTCGACTAATTGGTCGTTTCTTGCAATACATGGCTTATGGAACCGTAAGGTACTTTTTCTCACAAACAAAATGAAAGTCCAATACAAAGTGCTTCATGTGAGAGTGGAATACGAGATTTTCCAAGTATTGTCACAATAAATGACCGGGATAGTAGTTAATGCACAATTGTAATCCAGCTTGGACCATAATGAAGCAAGTCATTGTGCCTAATGTCGTTCTGGAGCCGTCAATATAGAATTCTGTCTTGGTGGAGGAACGGGATAGGGTACTTTGTCGCTTGGGGCTCCATGGTGTGTGTGTGTGTGGGGAGGGGGGGGGAGGGGGGTTATAGAGGCGGTATAGCCCGTGGAGGAACAAGATAGGGTACTTTGTCGCTTGGGCCTCCATGCGATAGGATTATGAGACCACATCGTGTGGGCAATATATATTTTTTTGGGGGTGGGGGTTGGGGGGGGGGGGGGGGGTAAAAGGGGCGATATAGCCCTAGAACGCTGGTCTTGGGCTATAAAAAGAGGGGAGGGGGTACGGGATGATGGATTGTAAAGGGGGGGGGGGGGGAGGGTGAGATGGGGCCATACGATGCTTTTCACTAGCTATCTCTCTCATAGGCACACATATAATGGGGCGGTAAAAGGCTTTAACTCACAACGGGGCTTTATGAAGAGGGGCTTTAAATCCCCGCGTCCTAGGTGGCAATGATATGGAGGGGTGATAAAGCCCTTACACAACATATAGTCTAATCAAGGTAAATTAGTTAACCAATAGTGGTCCTTGTCACCTACGCTTACGGATCTCTCTCTTCTCTTTCTCATCACCTAGGTACCTCAGAAAAGGTCTATGTCCCATAAACTTTAAAAGAAGAAAGTTAACAAAGTATTACTTTTAGGAATAAAGTGAAAAAAAAACATTGTTATTTAATACAAGTGGGTTAAACTCTTATATATTAACGAGTTTTTTTTACAAAATATATCATCCTTGTATTAAATTATCTTAAAACGTTTAGAATAAAGTGGCAGACAAACGTGCAACAAGCTGCGCCGCAACTCCCTTTACTGAGTTTAATAAACAAATACTAGATAGTTATGACTATAAATACGAAAAGTGAAATAAGAGAAGCTCTCTTAATGGATGTATTTCACTTTGAAACTTTAAAGCTTTCGTAAGTAAAATTAATAATTAGAGGAGTCGGATATTAGTATGGTAAAGTTTATGGGTTGCTTCCCCAACCTACGTGGATAGATTGCCAAATTCCAATTTGTGTGGCAAATGTATATTGTGAATATATGACCATTGGATACATTTGAAGAAATGAATACCCCTATTAATAATCAATTTATTACATATAAATACCATTAACTCTTCATCATTTTCATCCACTCAAACATTTCATCATTTTTATTCACTCAAACTTTCATCATTTCTATTCACTCAAACTTTCACCATTCATACCGCCAAACGATTTTGATAACGATATTTTTTCAAATGATAGTAGCATACGTTTTTTCAAAGATCTCATCGAGCAAGCCGAAAGGAAGACACAACAACTTCATCGCGCATTTCTAAAATAAATCGTTCGACGTGATCGCGAAAAAGGTAACGAAGTTCTTATGAACGTGAAGGAACCAAAACACAATGACGATGTTTTTCGTTACCGATTTCGTATGTCGAAACGGTTGTTCTTAAAATTGTAGGTGATGCGACAACACAATATCCATGGTTATAAGAGGGATATGGCGAGATGATGAAAAAGGTTTTACGGTAAAATATAATTGGCCGAAGGATCATCTAGTTTGTATGTTCGTGTTTTATTTTTTTTTTGGTTTTGATCGTTGTATTATGTAATATTTTTAATTTTAATGATTCTAATTTCAATTACATTTAATAGTTTTATTTATTTTTAAATTAAAACAAAATTTTAGGGTACTTATGGGTAAGCGTCGTCAGTTATTTTGTGGTTTGTGGTTACTTGCGAGTAGAAATGAAATGACGGTGTATGATTGGCCAATGCATGAGTGATACTCATGAGTGATACCCATAAATGCCTATTTTCCCTCTAATAAAATGAACAATGATTATGACGGCTAGAGGTGTAAGTTCTAAAATTTAGGTACCAAAACGATAATGTGAACATGACACAAAAACTAATAGTGAAATCTTCCCGTTTATTTTATGATAAAAAAAAGTATTATTAAAGGAATTCTAAGTTGCTATAGTGATTTTGAAGATGTCTAATTAGTGATTTTAAAATATATTTTAGTATTTAATATTTGAAAACAACAATAACGACAATGGAAGTTGTGGTGGTTAGGGATGAGTTCGGTACCGTATCAAAAATCCTGATTCTAAAAATCACAAATTCTTGGTGCCGGTACGGGGACGGTACCTGTATTGAAGGTAAAAATTCAGAAAATACCGATACCGTACCGGCACTGATCCCGAAATTCAAAACTTTGGTACCAAGTTGGTACTGTCTCAGTCGGTTCGGTACCAAATTTGCTCATCTCTAGTTGTGGTTGTAGTGTAGTATTGTAGCGAATTGCAGGTCACGAGTTCAATCATGCTCATAGCCCTTTTTTGGGATTTTTGGTTCAAACTTTTGTTTTTTGTTTTTTTTAGAAAATTCCAATTTGTCTCCCTGGGTTATATCGTCGAGAGATGGAATAGCCATTGAAAACGAATTTGTGCATGCTGAACCCACACATTTTCTCGACGGACTCAGTATGACCCTTTGCGTCAGTTGACCGTCGTTGACTGACGGATGACAGGGGCATTTTGGTAATCCTCTCTTAACAATAACAATACTAATAAATAATAATATAATAATAATAATAATAATAATTATAATCAATAATTACCATAACAATAACAATAATAATAATCTAATGATCATCATCATCAACCTCAAACCCTAGAACATCAATTCATCATGTAGTTGCTCTTTTCTGAATCTCATCATCATCATCATCATCATCATCATCATCATCATCTTCTTCTTCTTCTTCTTCTTCATGTTAAACCAAACCCTAGATTTCCATTGTTAATCAATTTATTAATATTGGGGGCTAGGGCTTTGAACTAGTACCCGAACCGAAACCCATCGGATGAAATTAGGATCACGGCTGAGCGGGTAAGTTGATGGCGGTGAAGAGGAAGAAGACGGTAGAGGGTTTTGGTCCAGTGGGGGTGTTAGGCATGTGTGCATTAAGTGATTCAAATTTGACTGCTAGGTTGGTTTCCTTGCTTCTCTGTAAGAAAGAATCACAGATAACAATTGATTCAATTGGCACCTACCAATCAAAAACTGTAATTAACATACACGTTTTGTTATTGATTAATAATGGGAAAGAAGATGAATTGGTATTTAAGATATATGTATTTGAGATTTAGGGTTTTACTGAAGAGGGGAAGAAGATGCGACTGTTGGTGGAGTGATTGATAGAGAGGGTAAGGAAGATTGGGATTTAATATATATTTCATATTATACAATTATACTCCCTCCGTCCCATTATAAGTGTCATGTTTTGATTTTTCAAGTCTTTCTTATGCAACTTTGACTGTAAATATTTTTGTTCGTGCCATATAATACTTGATGAAAATTATATCAATGTAAAATACATTTAAAACCCAATCCATTCATATATTTTACATCAAGTATTATATAACACAAACAAAAATATTACCGGTCAAAGTTAAACAAGAAAGACTTGAAAAATCAAAATATGACATTTATAATGGGACGGAGGGAGTATCAAACATCAGATTAGCTCACATGGTAGGTTTTGTGTGTTGTTATACTAAAGGTCGGGGGTTTGAACCCCAGCCTCTACACGATTTTGAAATATAAGTTTTAGAATTAATTATAGACTTATGGGTAAAATGGCCATTTCAACCTTTTTTGGTTAGTCAACTAACGGTCAACTGACGAGTAGGGCACAAACTGACCCGCCAAAATTTCACAGACGTGCAACATGCGCAAATTCGTTATCAGTGGCTATTCCATCTCCCGACGATACCCAGGGAGGCAAATTGGAATTTTCTACTGTTTTTTTTAAATGGAAATATATATATTTGTATTTATAGATTTCTTACTAAATCAAGTAACGGAAAGTAGTAAGGTGGTGTGGTGATAAAGTTATCATAATGTACTATGTTTTATGCGTGTTTGAATCGTGTGACCGACGGGATTGTTGCAAGGTGTGAGATAGACGATAAGCGTCGGTGTTAAGTGTACACCAAATTGCCTACCTAAACGTAGCACCATAAATGAAAGGAACTTTTATAACAATTAACAAATCGCACCCATTGCCTAGCTAAACAGAGAAACAACTACAACGAATATACACCAGCGCAACCGCCTAGCTAAACTGATAAACAACTACAAGATACACCGGCGCAACACTCCGGGATAACACCTAGTTATAACATTATGTCTTATTAAACAATATTATTGAAAAGCTTAATGCACAAATAAGACAGCAAATGAATTATAACCGTGCCACCTATATCTTATTTTGTTGTTATAACTTAAAACAGAGCAAAGCATCAGTTAGTAGCAGACTAGCAGTTATGTATTTAGCAACCGGAAAAAAAACATCTTACCCACTTTGCAAGTGAAGAAGATGTTAAGACAGCAGCATAAAGTTTCATAACAAAAACCACCTCTCAACTATATAACTACTACTACACCAAAACCATGTATGAACAAACAACTCACAATCACATGCCCTTTATTCAATTACTTGCAACCATCTCCTCCGCACCCGACTGCCTCTCTAATTTCCTGATATGAACACCATCCTTAGCTGTTTGCTGACACGTCAACAATTACAGTATCATCTTCATTAAAGTCCCCTCTCAGTATCCCCATTGATATCTCATTCTCAACCAACTGCTGTATCACCCTCTTCACGGGCCGTGCCCCAAAGTTCGGGTCAAACCCCAGCTTCCCAAGAAAATCAGCAGCTTCTTCAGTGTAACGAAGATCGATCTTCTTCTGTTTAAGTCTATCTTTTACCCGATTCAACTGCAGTACAACAATAAGCATGCTAAGTAATCACATTTTCTTCTAGTCGACCTGCTCGTGAGCTTACTCGAGATCAATTTACTTGAATTGAGCCTATTCTAGCTTACTAGTGAACTTAAAAAAGCTCGAGCATAAACATATAACCTCGTTAATTAACGGGCCTGAAGCCCAGCTTCACTTATCAAGCTCAAGTCGGCTCACGAGCCTAAACAAGCCCATTACTTATATAACTATTATATATATATACACACACACACAATAATAATAAGTATCTGTAAAATTATGATAAAAACATCTAAATGCTATTAGATATTATGTTACATACAAAAATTATATTTAAAATTTAAAAAATTAATTTAAAAAATTAATAAATAGTCAACAAACCAAGCCCGAGCCAAGCTCGCGCTTGAAAAACCACTCATGAATTGAGCTCGTGCCATAGCAATAGAGCTAGAAACGGCCAAGATCAAGCTCCCACTTAACTCATAAGCTAAACAAGCTGAGCTCTAGGCTCTAGCTTAAATGAACTCAGGCTCGCTCGAGCTCGCACTTTAAAAATAGGGCTTGAAACGAGCCAAACTCGAGATAAAAGAAGCTCAGGCTCGCACTTTAAAAATAGGGCTTGAAACGAGCCAAACTTGAGATAAAAGAAGCTCAGGATCGCTTGAGCTCGCACTTTAAAAATAGAGCTTGAAACAAGCCAACGATTCTAGCCTCCAGAAATAGAGCTTGAGCTCTTGTTTAACGAGCAAGTTAGACAAGTCGAGCTCAAGATTACGCGAGCTCAGGCTCGCTCGAGCCCTCGCTTAACTAGTAAGTTACACGAATCGAGCTCAGCTTGCCCGACTCATTTACGCCCCCCTAGTTTCAAGGTGTCAGACTATTAATGTTTAATGTTAAATAATCACATTTTTTGTATTTTGTATAAATGTACCTGAATTTCAACAATATTTCTGATCTGTGTTGAATCAAGCGGTTGGAAAACGATATATTCATCGATCCGGTTCATGAACTCAGGTCTAAAAGTTTGTCTAGCTAAATCAACCACTTGCTTCTTCATCAAATCGTAAACCGCATCCTTGCTACCATGTGTGCTTTGTAGCGTGTCGAGTATATAATGGGACCCAATATTAGATGTCATTATAACAACTGAATTTGTAAAGCTAACGGTTCGTTCTTGAGAATCGGTTATTCTTCCATCATCTAACAGTTGTAACAGAATGTTGAACACATCATGGTGTGCTTTCTCAATTTCATCAAAAAGGACAACAGAGTACGGTCTTCGCCGAACCGCTTCGGTCAGTTGACCGCCTTCTTCATACCCGACATAGCCAGGTGGCGCACCAACTAACCGTGAGACCGCGTGTTTCTCCATGTATTCACTCATATCAATTCTTACGAGAGCATTTTCCGTGTTGAAAAGGTAACTCGCTAACGCTTTTGCAAGCTCGGTTTTACCGACACCAGTGGGACCCATGAACATGAAGCTTGCAATTGGTTTGTTTGGATCGGAAAGACCGGCTCGTGACCGTCTTATTGCATCTGCCACTGATTTGACTGCCATATCTTGACCAATGACTCGTTTGTGGAGAACTTGTTCGAGTGAAACAAGTTTATCTCGTTCAGATTGTTGGAGATTTGATAAGGGTATTCCCGTCCATTTGCTCACGATTTCAGCAATATCGATATCGGTAACTTCTTCACGAAGCAAAGATTTTCCTGAATGTTGGTAATCATAAAGATTCTTCTCGGCTTCGTCCAGCTGGCGTTGAAGTGTCATTAACGTTCCGTATTTGAGTTCTGCAGCTCGGTTAAGATCATAATCCCGTTCAGCAGCTTCCATTTCTTGGTTTACCCTATCAATCTTTTGAAATAAAAAATATTACCACAATGGCACAATAACATTTATTAATTGTTAATTATTAATTAGTTAGTTTTCAGTTTATACTGTTAGTTACCTCCTCCTTGATTGACCAAATCCGGGTTATCAAAGATTTTTCACGTTCCCACTGCTCATTAAACGCCTTTTGTTTCTCTTTCAAAGAGTCTAGATCGGCTTCAAGTTTGGTCAACCGTTCTTTCGATGCTTTATCGGTGTCGTTTTTGAGAGATAATCGCTCCATCTCGAGCTTCAAAATAGCTCGGTCGATCTCATCTAACTCAGTGGGCTTAGAAGTAATCTCCATTTTTAATTTTGCAGCCGATTCATCTACCAAATCAATAGCTGCAGAACCACAAACTAACATTAATAAACAAAAATAAAGCTCTAAATCAATAAAGTGGAGCATTTAATATTGTTTTATGTTTGACCTTTGTCAGGTAAAAATCGTTCAGTTATGTAACGGTCGGCAAGAACAGCAGCGGAAACGAGAGCACCGTCAGATATTTTAACCCCATGATGCAGTTCATACCGTTCACGCAACCCACGAAGAATGGAAATTGTGTCCTCAACAGACGGTTGATCACAAAACACTTGTTGAAATCTACGTTCGAGAGCCGGGTCTTTTTCAATGTATTTTCGGTACTCGTTTAATGTCGTTGCTCCGATGCACCGAAGCTCGCCTCGACCCAACATAGGCTTTAGTAGATTTCCAGCATCCATTGCTCCACCAGTAGCTCCTGTAACACAAGTAACCATTATATTATCTTAAATCTTAACTTAAAAATAATAATTATTATTACTATTATATTACTATTATTATTGTAACTACAACAATAGAAAGTAAAACTGTTTACCTGCACCGACTACTGTGTGGATTCATCAATGAATAAAACAATTTGCCCATTAGATGCTGTGACTTCTTTCAAAACGGCCTTAAGGCGTTCCTCAAAATCTCCTCTGAATTTAGCACCAGCAAGCAACGAACCCATATCCAGAGAGATCAACTGCTCAAATTTTCAAAAAAAAAAATTTGTGACCTGACATTAAACGGTGTGCATGAAACCGAAAAACGAACAAAGATAACCAAAACCAAACGAAAACATCGGTTTGGTTTAATGTCATTGTACAAACAGAAATTTCAGTTCGTTTTGGTTTTGCACGTGATTAAAACCGAAATAATTGAAGCCGGACAAAAACTAAATATTTAGTTTTATCTTTTCGTAAAAACCATATCGGTTTTTAATTTTGCATGTAATTAAAACCAAACAGAATTAATAAATTTTAATTTATTATTTTGAATTTTAGGCATTTTTTAAAAATTTAATAGTGTACCCAAAAAATTTAGCCAAAAATGTATAATAATCAATATATTATTAGTCAACAAAAAGAATTCGGGCCAAATTCATTTTGTTGAGCTGACTTTTTTTTGGCCCAGAATTTCAAGCCCAAATGGAAAAACCGAAAAAACTAAACCGAATAGAGTTCATGCGCTTTCATCTTTTTTTTTTTCTGAAATTTAGGTAACATCTAAGAACTTAGTAAAATATTACCATTCTTTTTTACGGCGGAAAATTACAAGCCAAAATTTCAAAACCGAAACT
The DNA here is from genome assembly GCF_021521415.1 of Bidens hawaiensis. Classification (NCBI taxonomy): domain Eukaryota; kingdom Viridiplantae; phylum Streptophyta; class Magnoliopsida; order Asterales; family Asteraceae; genus Bidens; species Bidens hawaiensis. The sequence goes on along the minus strand of NW_027495135.1, from coordinate 184,791 downwards.
AATACGAACCAAATACAAAAACCAAACGGTTTTCGAAACTCAAAAACTACAACCTCAGTATTTGGTTCGGTTTGAGCCCAAAACTGGCCTATGCACATCCCTAATAAACGCTAATTTAGTAACCATATTTAAGATTAAAACTTGTAAACTTGTTCAAACCTTACGGTTCTTGAGAGGTTCGGGGACATCTCCACGCACAATTCTTTGAGCTAATCTGCATAATAAATAAATTTCCACAATTTATAAATTACTGTACACCAATACATGAATACATACAAAATTCAAGAACATTCAAGAACATTCAAGAACAATAACAATAACATACCCTTCAGCAATTGCAGTTTTCCCAACACCAGGCTCACCAATAATAACAGGATTATTTTTTGTTCTTCTGGATAATATCTGAATACATCGCCGGATTTCATCATCTCGACCTATAACCGGGTCAAGTTTCCCCCTTCTAGCAAGCTCAGTCAAGTCACTACCATATTTATCAAGTGCCTCATATTTCCCTTCAGGGTCTGTTCAATAATAAAATAAGTTTGGTAAAGGAAAAATAAGTATTAAATTAATTTATTACATCTTTGAAGCAGAAAAAGTGATTTATATACTTTGATCAGTTACTTTCTGACTTCCACGAACTGCTTCAACGGCATCCTTCAATGATTTCTCACTTAGGTTCAAATCTGTAAACAATTTTTTTCCAAATCTTGTATCTGAAGGGAACGCTAGTACAAGATGTTCTACAGAAATAAAGTCATCTCCCATTTGTTTCTTAAACTTTTTTGCATTTTCCAATAAAGAACGGAGACTCGACCCCTCATCGTGGATTACTAAGGTCACTGACCTGCAAAACAAGTCATAAATTATCATAAACAGAACTCAACAACTCAGTAACTCACACTGAGTTACAACCTATAACAATACCTTTGGTTGTTGAGCTATAAAGTCATCCGTAGCTTGTAAAACTGACGTGTTGTCTAATCCAGCTTTTGTTAACAGCCCGTCTTTTTGCTCCAAAAGAGCTTTCATCAAATGCTCAGATTCTATAATTTGTTGTTTGTTACGCTGCGCTGCTTCTGTAGCCCCTCCCATGCCATCTCCGTGTAACTTTGAGGGGTATACTAATGTTTTTAACAATAAAAACATCAAATTACAACTATTCTGATTAACAAACCGTTTATAACAATAACAGTTTGTTATGATAAATGCAATCCCAACCGAGTTCTAACAGAATATGGCACCAATAACAGTTTTTAACAACAAAAGAACATAAAAAACTATAATAACTATTCTGATTCAAAAACCATTTATAACCCTTCCACTATGTTACAATAAATGCAATCCCTGGCAGGCATCAATAACTGTTTTCAATACAACAAAACATCAAATTATAATTATTCTGTTTATAACATAACAACTTTAGTGAAACGGTGTCGTAATTGAGAGCGAGAGAGAGACGTGTCAACGGCCGAAAGAAGAGTGCGCCTAACAGTCCTTCGAATCACGACTGCAGCCATGTAAGATTGTGGTTCTCAATTGGATTGGATTATTAATGATTGATTGGTTTATGAAGATGCTAATATTATTATTGATTGGTGAGGAGTTTGGAAACTGGAAGCTTGGAGAAGAAGAACGAATACAGTTTCTAGAAGCACCTGTTCTGTTCTGTTCTGTTGTGTTGTGTTGTGAACTCTCTCGGTGTGGGTTGCATAAACTCAACTTAAACCGGTTTGAGAAAACGAGTTTTCAGTCGAACCGATCCTTTTTACTTATAAACAGGTTGGTGGTGTTACAAGTAGTTACAACGGTTTTGGGGAAAAACGAATGTTCACCGTGTTTGATTGAGAAATTGGGCCGGTTTCTCTTTCAACTTGAACCGTCTTGGATCAAGAAACTGATTTGTGCACGTCTAATGATGTTTAGTAGTTACTAGGGGTGTTAAAAAAACTTTGAATCTGAATCCGTATCTGAAATATTAGAAAATCAGAGTACGAATTATCCGAAATTCGGATAGGCGTGTTCAGAAAAATCCGAATCCAAAATCCGTATATGAAAAATATGAAAATCCGAGTACGAATATCCAAATTTTCGGATTTGGATTAAGATAGTGATTTTGAAAATTTTGGATAGTTCGATATCCGAACTATCTAAACATTTTTTTTAATTATAAATAATAAATATTATTTACAAATTTAAGATATTTTGGATTTTTTTTCGGATAGTTTTTCGAATACTTCGGAAGTTCGGATAATTTTGTGGATATTTCAGATATATGAATTATTTTAAAAGCAGTTATTTAAATTTTTCTATATTAAATTTTTTTTCCAAAATTTTGGATATTCGGTTTTCTATCCAGCCAGATATCCGAAAGTCCGAATATCCGACTTTGAACACCCTTAGTAGCTACCTCATGCTTAGGACATAGTCAAATCGCTAAGACGTGCTAACAATATACAAAAGATTTTGGGTTTGAACCCATATTTTCCATATATTTTTCATGTGCTTAAAAAGGCTATCATATCATCATTATCATCGTACTCAGTATATTCCACCAATAGCAAAGTTATAGTAGGATCTGAGAAGGGAAAGGTGTAGACAGCATTACCTCTACCCCATGGGGATGGAGAGAGGCTGCTTCCGGTGAGACCCCGGCTCGATAGTAGTTTTGTATCAAGCCTTGGACATAAGGCACATAGCACTCAATTCATCAGGACACCGGCTGATTGGTGCAAGTACCCTTGTCTTTCGGCTATCAACGCCACCACATGATGCCTGATTAACCTTATGCCACTTTTAACGTTATTTTCCGGAGATTAGTAAAATAACTTCCGGAGATTAGTAAAATAACGTCAAAATTAGTGCAATTTCACTTTTGCCCACCCGAGGATTCACACATATATACATTACATGCGCGCACCGCAAGCAGGGAGTAAAAAGACGATCATATGTGGGTTTTAAATGGGTTGTTTTAACAAATGGTGGCTTCGGTCTAATGGTAAACATCTCCATAGGACCTGTGGGTTGCGGGTTCAACAATAGGAGAACGTTGTTTTTCTATTGTCTTTTCTTTAATTGTAAATTTTATTATCTACTATGTGTGAGTGTGTATATAATATAATATAAACTATAATTATTATTGTTTCCGTTTGTTATGGTATTGTCACTCTCTATAGTAAACGATGTGTATAAATAATGTGTATAGTGTAGCATTTCAAGAATACTACAATCTAAATTTTGAATTTCAAATAATACAATTAGATGATAAAATTACTAAATTTTGGTTCGCTCGCTACGGAAAGCGTCGCGCGTGAAGAAACGGAGACGACTTAAGTAGAAATTTTATCGAAATATGAATAATAAATATTATCAAAACGACCCCTTTTATCAAAACTACATGCTATTTTTTTTATTAAATTTAACCAAATCGGTAAACTTATGGGGTATGAAATTACCAACTAAACAAATTTAAAAATAACAAACAAACAAACAAAAGCTAAAATCTCTCTCTCCCACAGGTTTCAAACTTGGGTTACCATGTTAGTGGGCGACTGGGCGTGACCTTAACCTCCCGACCCTTTTTTTTATAATAAGTGTGTGTGGGTGTGCATACCAACACTTTCACACACATATAATTCAAAACTGTCCTTTTAATATATATTATGAGTGCGGTTACTGTACACTAATCTCTTATCGTACGATATGTACGCGAGAACTTCAAGCGTCCGATCAAACTTTTCAAAACACGTGCCTGATTTCTTGTAAAAGGGTAGGATCGTCAAAATAATATCCCTAAGCATCCCTAAAATCACTCCAAAAAATAACCGCATTGAATCCGGCACCGATTAAGCATACGAAACAACTACCCTAAAAATCAACTGAACAACGAAGATGGAGAAATCGAAGAACCCTAAATCATCTGCAATGAGAAAAGAATGAAGATCAAAACAAAAAGAAGATAGACCTCAGATTACTATCAAATCAGGTGGTTTTTATGATTACTGTAATCGTTTTAGGGTTTCATCAGTGTACAATTGATTTTGTAAGCGTTTGACAATCGTTTGTATCGCTTTGTATCATTCTATATTTTTTCAAATGAAATTATGCTTTAATTTCGGGCTTAAGCGTAGTGCAAGCGTTTTATGATTGTGTTAATATGTATATATTTTTAAGCGTATACAAAGCGTTTTATTTTAATTGCATCATCTGCTTGTATGGAGTTAATTCTGGATATGTCTGTAAGTGTTTTATAAGTGTTTGGGATGATTATAATTACTTGATGTATGGAGTTAATTCTAGATATGTCTGTAAGCGTTTGATAAGCGTTTGGGATGATTATAACATCTTGATGTATGGATTAAATTCGACAAATGTCTGTAAGCGTTTAGGATGATTATAGCAAATTGATGTATGCACTTAATCTTAATGTAGTCTATGGTGTTTATTAAACTTTCTATGTGTGATTCAGTTAAAGCTAATAAGGCAGGGGATAAAAACAATGATCTTAAACGAAAGAGTGTTGATAAGAATACTAAACAAGTTGATGCAGGAGTGAAAAAACTTAAAACAAAACATGTTGAAGCAAACTCGGATTCAGACTTTGAAGCTCCAATTAACAAGTTGTTAAAAAAGAAACGGAAAGATGTAGAAGGCAGTACCTCTGACTCGGACTTTCAAAAACCAAAGAAGAAAGTTGTAACATCATGAAAATTTCGAGTTCAAAGTATCAACTTTCCAAAGTTTAGGGACTAAAATTGCCAAAATCCAAACTCGAGGGTTAAAAACAAAAAAAAATTCTGTTTTCTTGACCCATCGCGCTACGTGATGGATCAAAAGAGACTCCCATCGCGTACCGCGATGGGTGTCTGACAAAGTGTGACATGTGTGCTACGTGACACACGGTGGCACTATGTGCTGCCACGTGTCACCACGTGGCAACACTGCTGCCACGTGTCAACACGTGGTAGGTCTACGCTGTGAGTCAGCAGACCTATATCGCGGTACGCGATAGGTCTGCTTAGGGACCCATCGCGTACCGCGATGGGAACCAATTTTTCGTCTATAAATAGCAGCGAAGGGCAGCTCATTTGCACATCCCAAACTCAGCTTTCACTTCTCTCTAGTCTCTCTCTAAAATTCTGACAAAACATATAAACGATCCGTCTCGTAAAATGTGTCCCGATCCCTCGTTTGTGTATAACGTTTCCTCGAAGTTCGTGCCACCCTCCACCCACATAATCAAGAAGGTGTTTGTCGTAATGGCTATGAGTCTCGATAAGCGTGCCATCGTGTATTGAAGATTGGCGTTCGAGAAAAGAAGCGGTGTTGGAGTGTTGCTCGAGTCCCTAGGGTTTCTATACGCCACTAAGGTTAGGCGTAATAATGAATTCAATATAATATAATATTATATTCAAGGCTTAAGCCTTAAGTCGAGGTTATACTCGATACCTCGATAAAAGAAAAGAAAACATAACAAATAAATGAATAAAAGAATGAATATTGAATATTGTGATTATATATATATGTGTGTAAGTATATATTCTTTGTTATGAAAATATTATTTAATGAATAAAGAGTATTCTTAAATAATAAAAGAAAATGATTACGTTTCTTGGAGAAAAAGAAACGTCGGGTTTCTAATATAAACTAAAGGTTTATAATTTACTTTTAAAGTAAAGGTTTTCAAGTAAAAGAAAATGAACTAAAGGTTCATCGAGGATTGAGATAAGACTAAAGGTCTTAAGCCAGATCATGTATCCGACTAACAAATATTTATACTCGTACTATAGGTGCGAGATAAAGAAGGGAAAGACCCTTGGACGGTGAGTGAAGCCGATCCTAAAGAGATAAGGTGAATACGCCCCCAAACTTTTAAACTTGTTTTTCAAATGAGTCAAACTTGTTATATGAAATTGTTTACAATGAACTATGTGTTCCTAAAACCGTTATAACTATGGGTATAAACCTAGCCCTCAGGCTGTAGTATACGTATGTCTGGATCCTTACATAGGTGGTACTATTGATGCGTGCTGTGTAGCTTGTATAAAATATGATAGATTGGATATTTAGCTTTTGCACAAGATCGTGTTTTAAATTTATAAAAGTGATTTCTACAAAGACTAAACACACACAAAATAGGCAAGTGTACATATCGTATATGTAAAATAGTATTGGTAAGAACCAAGTATCGATCCGTGGACACAAAGGTTTCTAATAATAAATCGTTGTTTTACTTCAATCGGAGGTTTTAATCATTTTGAGGTTAATTTTTGAACTTTTTATAAAATATAAATAATTATATATATAATATATAGGTGAGCAAGATAAGAAATTCTAAACGAGTTGTTCAATTATACGAAGGTTACCATCTAAGATCAAGAATCCACTCCATTTTAGCATTGATAATTAATATGTAGACGTGTGATAAACTTACCGTAGCAATATATGATAGATAACTTCTTAACCCAAAGTGAGCATCTTTGGCACTAAGGAGATGATATGCGCTTTTTAAAGTCCACCCTTTCCTAATGTCATACCATCTCAATGATGTCAATTTAAGTTGGCAAGTAGTTTCGTTAAGTAGAAAGATTAGGATTGACTTCAATTTCTCGAATACCAATTCTAACAACTTCGGGTGATTGTAGTTCATCACACAACTTCCCCTTGGTTGATTTAAGTAGGTTATGATTACACATTCCATTAACATATGGTATCTTTAGCTAATTTGATATCCTAAGCAAAGCCATTTTCGGATTACCAAGGTTTAGAAAAATACACCAAAACTTATATCTCATCATTTCTAAGTACAATATAAGGATCCATGTTTCGATAATGTATCAAAGTATTTCTATCTTTCAAGAACATGAATCGATCATGAACGATTGCCAAAGAGATTGACAACCACCAACTTTGAATTAGTGATTTAAGATGGTGAAACGTTTCTCATCAAAAGATAATTGTAATATAACCATGTACTTAACTAGACTACATCACATGTCTTGATTAATTATCAAGTAAAACAAAGCTTCTTCATAGATTTTAGATGGTAAAAGGAGTTTAGCTCATAATGAGCATTATGATGAACATTAAGATGATTGATAATAACAAATACGTGATTAAACTTGGAACAATCTAACCAAATGTAGATGAATCCTTCTTCTTAATGATGGGGATGATGGTTGATGATGATGATTAGTGGTGATGACCTCCAAACCTTCAAACTCTTCACTAGATCTTCAAGGTGATTGTTAGTGTGTGTTTTTATAAGAGAGAATCGCATAGAAATCTTTTCAAGGCACACTTGATGAATGCAACATGAGCCACTATTTATAGGCAATCTGGATGGTGAGGCACGGCTCCGTGCTTGATGAGCACGGCCCCGTGTATTTTAATGACATGTGCCAGATTTGTTTTGTCTTTTGTGTGAGCTGGCAACGGCCCCGTGGTTAGCAGAAACGGTCCTGTGCTTTTTAGTGACATGTGCTCAATTCTTCTTTGTCTTTTCTGCATTCCCGTCCACGGCCCCGTGCATGCTGAGCACGGCTCCGTGCTTTTGTTCTCATATTTTGTCTTTTCTTGTTCCATAAGCCTGGGGGCGTGTTTCTTGAGACATGGGGGCGTGTTTCTTTGTTTTCTTGTGTTTTCTTCTGTTTTTCTTCGTCTTTTTGCTTGTTTCTTCGTTTGAGGTTTGGTTTCACCTGAAATTACGTTTTATTATGATAAGTAGCCTTTTATGCGATGTTATTAGATAGAAATTGCAGTTTTTAGAGATTATTTGATGGTGAAAAGATGTATATTTCTATGTACATCAACTATGCGGTGAATGGGCACATCGCACCACCCTTGGTCGTAGGACGCTCTCCTGCAGGGGGTACGACCTTATGTGAATATTTACGGGTACTTAACTAAGTCGAACGCTGCGGCGTTTGCTGAGGTGATCTAGAGTAGAGGCTCTAGTTTATAATGTGTTATTTGACTTTGTTATTCCTAAGCCACGTTGGGCTGAGGCAGGCGTAGTCTCGAGGAGTAATAAAGTAAAAGAAGTTATTTTGCGTCAGGGTGTTCACCAGCATTCGTTGCTGACGTATTTTCTTACATTTTGCAGGTGAACAATGATAGCGCTTGGAATGACGAAGTGGTACTAATATCTGATGGCTCGGATTTATTTTATATAAGTTTAAAATGGTGGTTTGTAAACATAAACAAGTAATACTTTTGTAACAAACTTAAACGGGTATTTTATAATCCCGTCTTTTGAAAGTACATATAAATGTTACACTTTTGATCCTTAAAGTTTTATAAGTCTTCCGCAAATTAATGCAACTCTGATTTATTAACAATTATGGTACCAACTATTGGTCACCCACCTAGGCCTAAGATGGGGGTGTGACAAAAGTTGTTAAAGAAAAGAAGCCAGCTGAGAGGATACAAAGGAAATCTTTTGTTGAATTTATAAACAACAAGTTGCGAGTCAGATGTGCACCATTTAACATTGTTTATGCAGTGAGTGCAATGAACTCTGACCAAAAAGCTTGTTTGGAAAAAATGGGATTTGGGTCAATGTTAAGACTACCAGTAAACCAAACTCCATCAATGTTGGGGCATTGGTTGATGAACTATTAACAACGTTTTAATGAATTGAACATCGGTAGCCGTGTTATTAAGATAACACCAACAAAAGTTCATGAAGTTTTGGTGATAATAATAAAAGAAATTTCGTTTATTCAGTCTTGTGTCATGTGTCGGTTTAGATAAACAAACTATTAGAAGGTGAGCTTGGACATTTAAAAGATGGAATAAGGAATGGAATGGGCTTTAGGTCCATGGGCTTAAGGGAGTATAAATACCCCTTAAACCCTAAACCTTTTCTATTTTTATCCATCTTTACACCATAGCCTACACCTTGAAAAAAACACACAAACACCATCCTATATCCCGAGCCAAGATCCGAAGGTGGAAACCCGAACCCATTGGTGCTAGAACGTTGTGACGAACCAAAACAACATCAAGACTAGACCGTGTTCTTAACCGACTCGTTTAAGGTACGTTTATAACGAGAACTTGTTCATTTAGTTTCGGCTTCGTTTAGAAATCATAGATCTGTTTGATTATGGTAAAAACGAATCTAACGCAACAAATCTTACTGAAATTCATTAACATATGTTAGGTTAATTAATCAACTAATGAACCATATGCCTATATCGATCAATCGCACCTTTAAAACCCGATGTTTGAATGAATAGATGGTTAGGGTTTATAGGCCTTGTGATTCCGAGATCAATGATACCAGATTTGTGTTGATTCATCGTGATATGAGGATTAATTGGAAACCTGATGCCTGTTGATTGTTATTGTTTGGTGTGTGAAAAACATATATAATATTAAAAACCAAGTTTTACCGAATTCACCTAAAAAAACCACACACAATCGGCAAGTGTACCGGACGCAATGTAGTTAGCAAGTAAGAACGGATATCGAACCTTGGACACTATGGGTAAACTCTTAATATTAAACTTAATGATTACTAACCTAAACTTTCTTTTGATTTTTTTAGAATTCTTTTTTATATTAATTATACTTATAATACTTAACTAATTAAAAATTAAACTAAAAACAAACTTTATAAAAAATCGGGTTTAAAACAAATATGAGAAACGACTACCTAGGTAATGGAATCCCACTAGTTAAAATTAATAGTTAACGAACTTGACTTGGTTGAAAAACAATATCTTAAAAAAATATGACACTAAAGACCACCAAAGTACGCTAGATCGCCTCCCGGCCTCACCAACGATACCCTAGAACTCTAATGACATGTGAAGCTCAATTGTTAAAGGTTTGGATCACCTCCCGGTCTCACCTTACCTAATAATATTATGGTACCCCAAAACCCGAATCACCTCCCGGTCTCTTCGAATACAATATATATTAATATAAAGAGGGTATTTTTAATTAACTTGAACACAACTTGTATCACAATAATCTTAGGGACCTAGGATAACTCACTCCCGTGCAATTATTACCCAAACCCGCAAAAGACAAAGATGACACAACACTAAATCACCTCCCGGTCTCTCTAGTGAAAGAACAATAAAATCTTATAGACTTTTAATAATTACTCCTACGGTTTTTTCGACCATAAACCGCAAACAAGTTGAAAACACAAAGTAGACAACCTAATCATGTGTCTAACAATCACCAAAAATTATTAAACACAAGTGGAATAAATATTATAATAATAAACTAGATTTAATTACTCAACAATATCATGAACAAACCAATTAAAAACTTTACCATAATACTAAATCAACCAACGTCAAATAATAGTTCGTCAAACCATTAAACTAACATAGTACTCAACCAAAACCTATGTAGTATAAAGGTTTAGCTACTCATAATAAAGTACGAAACAAAAAACACACATAATATACTGTTCATAAAATAAAGTTTAAATTAATTGAGCAAACAAATCACGTGCCTTTTTGTAATTTTCTTCGTTTGACTTGTGTCGTAGCACAGTAGCTGGCCAATAAAACTTAATTATATTCTTCTGCTTCTCGTGGACTTCACCAAAAACCAAAACCCCAAGAAAATATATTTCTCTTCTTCTGGCTTCACGTGATCACAAACACTAAAACTCAACCAAAAAAAACCAAAATAATCTCTTTTCTTATGTTCTGCTCTCGTCTCCGCCGCACCCTCTCTATTAATATATATATATATATATATATATCGCGTAGGGTTACAAGAAAAATATTCTTCTATCTCTTCATGTCAAATACTCAAATCCACCTTCGGCCCACTAGTAGATTAAAACATATATTTTTTTAACCTTCATAAATGCCCAACTGAATTTTGTAACACACCATCTTTTGAAATTGTTTACATCTGTTAAAGCATAGAAATAACAAAAGTCAGTTAAGTAATAATGCTCTAATTCTCAAAAGTCAACACAGGGAATAACGTGAACTATGGCATTTTACTTAAAAACAACTTCAACTAATTAAACCTCTTTATTTTTATTATTAATTTTTTTATACGAACCATAAAAATATAAATTACATTTCTTTATCTAAAGTTAAGTTTTAATATAAAAACTAATAGATATGACTCGGTTTCAAGTTAGTAAAAATACGTTATTTTAACTCGTAGTCTTATGAAACCTTTAAAATACAATTATGAGTCAAATAGAAATATATTCAATAAAAAACTAGCTCAAAATACTTGAAAGTGTAGGAAATAATTATATAAATTATGTATCTTTTAGATCATATCATTGTTCTTGACAAATTTGACTTTGACATTTGGGTCAAACGAATGGATAAGTTAGATGCTATTTCGTTATGGAAAACGAATGACCGATCATTCGTTACGCAATCATAACGAATCAGGTCATGTTAAGAGAATGAATCAGGTCTTATTAAGATAACGAATCAGGTCATGTTAAGATAACGAATCAGGATAACGAATCAGGCCATGTTAAGATAATGAATCAGGATAACGAATCAGGCCATGTTAAGATAACGAATCAGGATAACGAGTCAGATCATGTTAAGATAACGAATTAAGGTAACGAATCACGTCATTCGTTACTCCTCCATACGCTAGGTTAAGATAACGAAAGAGGCTTAATGAAAGGCTATTCGTTATAGCGAATAAGTTAACAATAAAATAATAATTTAAGATTTCTAATGGAAATTTTGTTAAGAACAGTTAATGAAAATAAAATTTTTCCAAGCTGACCTGGCAGCTTAATCCCAGCCAGGGGCTTTGGTCAGGGACCCCGCTAGGGGATGCCTCCCTAGAACCCCGTTGCCAGGGGCGCTGCCCCTGGACCCCGTTCGTTGTGGGATTTCATTAAACTAGAAATACGATATGTATAGTAATAGTTGATTGATACGCGTAATCGTTATACCGTTAGCCGTGCCCAGCTAAAGAAAGGAATAACTATTAACGGTAAACGTAACTGAACTCAAGTGAGTTTCTAGCCTCATTTCTTTGTTATGTATTCGGGGCTGTGTGCATACTCGATGTAAAATAGTTAGTACACTTACCTTAAGTGTTAAGTTTATGTATGCTATGATTTTACGTAAGAATGTTTGACGATACGTGAACGATCTTCGGATATTGCATGTACTGCCATGTAATAGTGTGATATGTTGTTTTACGAATGATATATGTAAGTTATGGAAGTGATTAAGTGTATGTGTGAAAGTATATATATTTATATTTATAAAGACGATAATGTATGGTTGCATGGAGGTATGCTCAAAGGGTTGCATACCCTAATAACATATGCGAAGGTTACGGGGTTGCATACCCTAATAATATATATGAAGGTATAGGGTTTCATACCCTAATAATATATGCGAAGGTTACAGGGTTGCATACCCTAATAATATATGCGAAGGTTACAGGGTTGCAGACCCTAATAATATCTGTGAAGGTTATAGGGCAAAATGCTCTTGAAAACGTATATATGATTACGTATGTATAAGTAAGCTAAAACAAGAAAGTACGAAAGTATGAAAGAAATAAAGAAAGTATGTATGTGCGAATGAAAGAAAGGTAACAGGCTAAGTATTTAATATGTATCTTCGGATACGTATATAAGTAAGTATGTGAATGTATTATATGTTGCCTGATTAACTAGAAGTCACTCAACGTAGCTGACTTTTATTATGCACGCAGGTAAATAGACTGAGATAGCTAGCTTGAGGGAGACACATGACGGGATCTGAAGAGGTTGGCATCTGAATATTTGTCATGATGTTTCGATACCATGTTATATGATTATGTTTTAAAAGACAAGATGTGATTGTTTGTAATGGATGGTTGACTTTTATTATTATTCCACGAAAGTTTTTACTTAACTCTGATATTTAGAACTGTGTTTATGAGTAAATCCAACGTCAAAGTAGAGCACCGGGAGCAGGTCTTTACATCGAGACACCCTAATGATATTAATCTGTGATCATGGAGTACGTTATTATATATGGAAACGATTATAATTGGGCTGGTTTAAAATGGTCCTGGAGATAAGCTCAATTTAAATTACCAGGCCCTATTTTAATTTGAATTATTTATAAATAAATAAAAGAAAAAGAAAAAACAAAAGTCAAAATATGAAAAGAGAGAACGTGTGTGCAAAAAGTAAAAGGTACGTCATATATAATATTATATTTCTTGACTTCTTCAAGTTCATTTCCTTTTGGCCGCTGCAACTTGATATTGAGCGGAAAACTTTTTTGGCAATATTTCTTTTTCTTTGTTTATCATTTTTACGTTTTCTTTTCTCCTAATTCCACTTATTAATTTTTAAAAAACGGAAACCTATACATATATGTTTTTGAAAAAATAAAAATTTTATGCCCTTCATCGAAACCGTGCCCAAACGGTCGCCGAGTCCAGGATGAGGTCTTGGCTGGCCCTGCGAGCAAGTTCTCCATGACACCCCTAGGATACTTAACGGAACCATCGGATAAAGACAACGTCGTACGAGTAGGGGTGAGCTCTCCTAGCCCTAGATTTTCATATAAAGAATACGACATGAGGTTTATGCTAGCTCCTAGATCTGCCAATGCTTGACACGTCGGGTAATTTTTTGGGTAACCTATTAAGAAATACCGCAGAACACTCTCCGTTCGGTGGAATAGTCGAAAGCTCCTCCAACCTATCCTTTCGTTTAAGAAGATTTTTCAAAAACTTGGCGTATAATTGGGCTGGTTTAAAATGGTTCTGGACATAAGCCCAATTTAAATTACCAGACCCTATTTTAATTTGAATTATTTAAAAATAAATAAAAGAAAAAGAAAAAACAAAAGTCAAAATATGAAAAGAGAGAACGTGTGTGCAGAAAGTAAAAGGTACATCTTATATAATATTATATTTCTTGTTTACTTCAAGTTCATTTCCTTTTGGCCGCTGCAACTTGATATTGACCGGAAACGTTTTCGGCAATATTTCTTTTTCTTTGTTTATCTTTTTTACGTTTTATTTTCTCCTAACTCCACTTATTAATGCTTAAAAAACGGAAATCTATACATATATATTTTTGAAAAAATAAAAATTTTGTGCCATTCACCGAAACTGTGCCCTAAATGGTCGTCGAGTCCAGGATGGGGTCTTGGCCGGCCCTGCGAGCAAGTTCTCCACGGCCCCACTAGGATACTTAACAGAATTATCGGCTAAAGACAACGCCATACGAGTAGGGGTGAGCGATTTTCCTATAAAGAATACGACATGAGGTTTATGCTAGCTCCTAGATCTGCCAATGCTTGACACGTCGTATCCCTCCCGAAAACTCATGGAATGGTGAAAACTACGGGGTCGGGTAATTTTCGGGTAACCTATTAAGAACTACCGCAGAACACTCTCCGTTCAGTTGAACAGTCAAAAGCTCCTCCAACCTATCCTTTCGTTTAAGAAGATTTTTCAAAACTTGGCATATAAACGGGCTGGTTTAAAATGGTTCTAGACAAAAGCCCAATTTAAATTACCAGACCCTATTTTAATTTGAATTATTTATAAAGAAATAAAAGAAAAAGAAAAAACAAAAGTCAAAATATGAAAATAGAGAACGTGTGTGCAGAATGTAAAAGGTACATCATATATAATATTATATTTCTTGTTTTCTTCAAGTTCATTTCCTTTTGGCCGCTACAATTTGATATTGACGGGAAAACTTTTTCGGCAATATCTCTTTTTCTTTGTTTATCCTTTTTACGTTTTCTTTTCCCCTAATTACACTTATTAATGCTTAAAAAACGGAAATCTATACATATATATTTTAAAAAATAAAAATTTGTGCCCTTCACCGAAACCGTGCCCTAAACGGTCGCCGAGCCCAGGATGGGGTTTTGGCCGGCCCCGCGAGCAAGTTCACCACGACCCCCCTGATACTTAATGAAACTATCGGCTAAATACAACGTCATTCAAGTGGGGGTGAGCTCTCCTAGCCCTAGCTTTTCCTATAAAGAATACGACATGAGTTTTATGCTAGCTCTTAGATCTGCCAATGCTTGACCTGTCGTATCCCTTCTGAAAACGCATGGAATGGTGAAAGCACCGGGGTTGGGTAATTTTTCGGGTAACCTATTAAGAACTACCGCAGAACACTCTCCGTTCAGTGGAACAATCGAAAGCTCCTCCAACCTATCCTTTCGTTTAAGAACATTTTGCAAAAACTTGGCATATTTAGGAATATGCTGGAGGGCCTCGATGAACGGGAGGTTAATCTTCAACTGGCTGAACATATCAACAAAATGCCCGTACTCCCTTGTATAGTTTTAATGCTTTAGATGAGCGGGAAACGGGACACGAGCATGATCAATAAGCGGTTATGGCCTAACCTCTCTCGGTTTCTTCTCTGAACTTCCTTCCAATACAGGCTCACTGGTTTGTGCGAAACTTGCTGGACCTAGTTTAGGTTGCACCTTCCTAGACGCCTCCATTTCTATCTCCTTATCTACCAAATCATCCTCCCCATATTTCTCAACCTCTCTACTAAATCTCTTCGGACCAAATACCCTACCCCTACGAGTGAAGATGGCTTTGAATTGAGTAGCCGGATTAGTGTGAGGAATACATGAAAAATGACTTGGAGGTTTCTCTTCTAAACGACGAGCGGTATCACCAACAGACCTTTGAATATCAAGAATGGCAGACTGATGATTCCTCAAAAGCAAATCATGTTTGGTTAAAGTTTTCAGCATTGCCTGATCTCTGACGAGTACTTGTTTCATCATCTCCTCTAGTCTTCCCATTCCACCACTCAAATCCTGCTCAGGATCACACATTTGCCCATTACTCGAAATCTGAACATTCTGACCCCCATTATTATACTGATCTTGCCCCCAATTATAAGCAGCTTGGAAACTAGCCGGTGCATCGGACTGACACCAATTTGAATTACTTTGATTCGGGTTCTTGTAGTTGTTCCAATTCGAGTTTTTGTTACTTTTATAAGCATTTGGAAACATGTTCTGACCAACAAGAAAATCTACCTCTTGATTCATCAACAGGCACTCCAAAGTACTATGACCACCCCTGCATAACTCACATTTGTCAGCCTTGACCTTGAGCTCCTTTACCTCTCTAGTTAAACTCTCCAAAGCATCAGCTATACCAGCATCCAGATTAACCTGGTGTACGCCTAGAGAAAATGAGGGTGTACTAGTGACGGGAGTGGAATTCCTGTGATGTGGCCTTTTGGCGTACTCTGATTGAGCAAAAATTTCAAACATTTCATTGCACTCTGTGACATTCTTCCTATCCATCAGATTACCCGCCGCGACAGTGTCGGAAAACGGGTTTGTGTTTCATAATTTAGCCCATTGTAAAACTTCTCAACAAAATCCCATGGTGTGAGACCATTCTGTAAACAACGAGATAATAGATTCTGAAACACTCCCAAGCCTGATAATAAGGTTCATCCAGCTCCATGTGAAAGGATTGGATTTGATCACGAAGGTGAGATGCTTTATCAGGCGGGAAGTACTTCTTGATAAGTGTTGAACGAAGCGCCTCCCAAGTAGTGAATGTTCCTACTGGTTGCAAATCTAGCCAAGTGGCTGCCCGTCCTACAAGTGAAAAAGGAAACAAATCTAAGAATATTGCATCTTCAGTAGTACCTTTTAAATTGAAAGTATTAAGAACACGACTAAGCCGGTTAATGTGTGTTGGCGCACCTTCCTCTTCACGCCCATGAAATTGGTTAGCTTGGGTGAGAGCATTCATGATGTACGATGGAATCTTTCACAAGTTTGGTTATTGATCTCGGGAATGATGATGGATGACTGGTTTCTGGTGAAACCATCGAAAGCTTGCTCGAAAACAGTTCTTTTGTTGTTAGCCATTTGAACGCCTGGTAAACTTCTCAGACTTGACGGTGGTGAACTTTGCGGTGATGATTTCGGTGTAAACCAGACTCTGATGGTTGTTTTCTGATGATGAACTATACTCAGACCTCAATGGAGAAGGTCCAAGATTCTCCAATGGTGGTCCTTGAGAACAAATATGTGGCATATACCTGAAAAACGCAAAAGACCAAGTGAGTAGACTCGAATACTTAAAATTAAACAAAATTAAACTAAAACTTAAATTAGACTCCTACGACTCAAACAAAAGAAATAAAGCAAATAGCACGTACGTAGCAAGTAAGTCTAATCGAAGCTAATAACGCAATCGCCAAGAGTTCCCGGCAACGGCACCAAAAACTTGATGTGTTAAAAGTAGTCAAATAATTATTAACTAAATTACGCTGTAAAACACATGTATTTTTGAAGAAAAAAAGAATACCATCAGTATCAATGCATATAATCTTGAGACAGAGAGAAGATTGTATTTAAAATGTGACACGAAAAGAACATTCGACAAAGAAATGTCACCAATCAAAGGAACAATCCCATATTGATAGACTGTGATTGATGTGTCATTAGAAAGAGTGATAAAAAGAGGATTTTTAAGAAAAGAAACACTTGAAAACATAATTTGATCATGACACATATGATCATTAGCACCAGTGTCAATGATCCATTTGGAATAATGTTTTGAAAAATTTCAAGACATTATACCTCGAAAAGATTCTTGGTTGTGGCAATGTTAGTAGCATATGTGGTTGAAGCACCAGATTAAACTTTAGTTTGCAGCAATAAAACCATCAAATCATTATATTATTGCTGAGTTATTGATGTGCTAAAAGTAGTCAAATAATTATTAACTAAATTACGCTAAACTAGACACTAAGTAATAATCTAGACTCTTTAAAACTCGACTAAACTACTGACCGTCAAGTGAACCAATCGACTTTAGTATAGCTAAGTAAGTCTGGATATCGAACCCACGGGACTCTTTTAATTACGTAAATTAACTAATTAGACTCAACTGATCGACATGACTATCTATTCATCTTCTAAAATGAAGAAAATAGGAAGAAGAGAGATGAAAAAATGGTCTTTCAAGTAGATAAAGAGATCAATACCCGAACAAACACGATGACGATGAAAGGAAATGATCTAAATATCAAAAACAAAACATCGGACGAAGAGAGAAAACTGGCGAATCGAGAGAAACCGGTTGAAACGAAGAGC
The DNA here is from genome assembly GCF_021521415.1 of Bidens hawaiensis. Taxonomy (NCBI): domain Eukaryota; kingdom Viridiplantae; phylum Streptophyta; class Magnoliopsida; order Asterales; family Asteraceae; genus Bidens; species Bidens hawaiensis. Next base: position 166,702 of record NW_027495135.1, on the reverse strand, counting down.
ATGATTAAAAACTCTACTCTGATATCATGTAATCGTTGAAGAATGATGACACGGAAAGAAAAGAATAAAAAAAGCAAGGAAAGAAATTTTATTTCAACTAAATGAAAAGTTGCAAGAATGAAAAAAATACAAAAGCATATATATAGACTAACATATATGCCGTATATGTATATTCACTGTATATGTACGTTTAACTTCACAAACTGGGTTTGCTGGCCTTTTAACTTTATTTAAGCCAAAAAAATTTCCTTTAAATTACTGCAAAAACAAAATAGTAAGATTTTAATGATGACCACTTCTGTGTAAGTGTTTGTGTGACACGTTACTGGGGATACACTGAGGGATCATCGATGGAGCGTATCACTGATGTATTACCGCGACAAAGGGTCACTGTTGCAAAGCAATGAAATTAACTGGCATTTCACATGCCAATATCAAAAGCAGATTTGATTCAGAATATGTTTACAATTAACTTAATAAGAAACAATCTAGTTAACTAGGGGAAGATTGTTAGTTGCAACGGTCGTGACTACTCTTGATAGAACTATGTTTGGAACCGCTTCCTCTCAGCCTCCTCTTTACATGCATTAACATTATAGAATCTTTTTGGATTGCAATGACGAGTTTCATTATAATTTTTTGTATTGTGCTATTATAATAACGAATAGTTATCGCTAAGCACTAGTTTTCGCATACTAGAAGTACTCTTAAGCCAAAACAGGTACTTGGATTATGCTATAACTTAGTGCATGCGATAACTTGGGTAATTATGCCATAATTATAGTAATGAATATATAGTTATTCCAGATAAATATGAAATAGAAATTTGTTATTCACCATAGAGTTTAATAGGGTTATTGATTTTTATATAGTTTAATGTTGAAATATCACTCTAATAGTTATAGGAGGAATAACGTCTTGTAGCTGGGTATAAACTGTAATATGGTGACATAAGTTGACTAGTTATTGGCGGTGTAACCGTTAAGAATATTTTGTTGGCTATGTTTATTGGCACACTTTATTTTTCTATTTACACATTAATATGGTTCATATTGGTTAATATGGGCCATATTACTCAACACCAAACTAACAAAATATGCTCCATATTATGGAACATATTGAAGGTGTGTAAATAGATAAAGGGTGTGCCAATATCATGACCCATTTTGTTAGGAGGATGTGAGCATCTGAAGTCTTATGAAGAAGTAATCCAGTGGCTTAGAAATAATGTAGTACTAGGGTATATACCCGCGTAACACGCGAGTGGAAAAACATGTCAACAAACATAATAAATTTAAATAATAAATTCAAGCAACACAAAACTTCTTCAAACTTTCAGACCAAAACGTTAACCATTTACTTTGTCTAGATGTTAAAAGTTAAATGTTACAATAAGTTAATGTACACCGAACAAATAAAAAACATCAACAAAAGACATAAACATGTTCTTTCATATTAAACCACTATCAACTTCTTCAAACATTCTACCAAAAGAAACTCATTTTGCTTCACCACATGAAAATTTAATAAAACAATAACATCCAAATTAAATATATTATAATAAATAATACTATTATTAGAATAATTTGTAAACTTCTTCAAACATTCTACCAAATAAACTCATCTTGAACACTTATTTTTCATTTTTGACCAATCTTGCAACAAACTTTTAAATCATTAACATTAATATTTTGTTAAACTTTCAAAACTTAAAAACATTTTACAATAAATGAATTTTCAAATAACTTTGGAAAGATTAACTTTATCATAAAATCGGTTACTAAATAAGTGTGTGTGTGTGTATATATATATATTGTGTGTGTGTGTGTTAAAAGGAAAATCAAACCCGTGCTGACCAATTAAAAAAATATGTATTTAACTCTAAAAAGTTTTAAAATATAATTTGTTATTATGGAAATGTCAAATCCATTTTAAACTAATTTATTGACTGCTTAACAAAAATAGTTTGTAAAAACAATCAATAATTTAATTTGTTCTTATTTGAAATTCAAAATTTTGACAACAAATTAAAACATAATAGGATTAGATAATATAAATTTTGTTAAACGTATTATGTAGATGAAACATGTGACGACACGAATTCATACCGAACAAATTTGATAATTTGTCAAATTTTTGGTTACGAAATGATTTATAGATGAAAAATGAATATGCCTTTTCAGTTAAAAAAATAGTATAACTTAAAAATAACTTGTGACGACACGAATTCATACTGAACAAATTTGATACTCTTTTAAAATTAACACAACACGTTTCGAAATAATTACAAAATATATAAAAAATGGTTAATTAGTCAACTTCAAAAATTATGGAAATATTTTTTATTTTTGAAACATCGATATCGGGAGGTTTATTTTAGAATTTAATTTTGACATTTAAACATAATAATAATGGTCAAATATAAAAAAATGGAAAGTTTGTTGAGATTGAAAATTATGGAAAGCTTTAAAAGTGTGTGTTTAATTTGTAAAATTACGTATTAATCGGGTTTAATTATGTTATGTCTATTAACCATAAATTAAGCAATTATAGTGACTATTTAAAATTTGAAATTTAAATATAAATTCGAAATGATTTATTTAAATTTCGTATTTAAGCAACAACTTATTATATTTTTAGTAACTTAAAAGTAACTTATAATGATGATTCTAATTTGAATTTCGAATAGAAGATTGAAATTATTAATTTGGGGGTTTATTTTTAAACATTAACTTTAACATTTAGGCGTAATTAAAAATGATCAAATATAAACAAATGAAAAGTTGGTTGACGATATAATATAAATATATTATAAATTGAAACGATAATAAAATTTTGGAATTAGAAACAATAATAAAAACGATAATTAAATTTTGAAACGATATGCCGAGTTTTGCATATCTTATATTATGTAAGATATAATATAAATAGAAACGATAATAAAATTTTGAAATTAGAATATAAATAGTAATCAAATAGTTTGTAAATTATCAAAAAATTATCAAAATACGGTAATATAACTTATCTTTGAAAATTTTAGTCAACTTATTATTTAAATTATTGATCATTAATTCTAAAATTAAGTTATTTAAATGTAACAATATAGTCAAAATTTTAATGTTTATAAATAAATATATTTTAGTCAAATCATTATTATTATTATGGATCATTAATTATAAATTAATGGTTAATCATATATCAAAATTGTTTAGAATTACCATATTCAAAGCATTGACCTACATTGACCTTAAATATGTAAGGTCAAATTTGAGTGCGTGATAAATTTTATGACTATCCATTATATATACTTATATATGGTGATCAAATTTATAACGATAATAAATTTTTTAAATTAGAATATAAATAGAAATCAAATAGTTTTGTAAATTATAAAAATACGGTAATATAAGTTATGCTTTAAATTTTAGTCAAAATTTAAATCTATATAAAATAATATATTATAGTCAAATCATTATTATTATGGACCATTATTTATAAGAAAAGTCAATATTCAATATTGATGTTAATTAAAGTGTGATTGAGATAATTATAGTATTTAAATTACCATATTCATGTTAATTCGGTTATTTAGACAAATAAGGAAAGTCAAACTAAATCAATTGTATTAATAACCTGAAATAATAAAATCAAATATTAATATTGATATTATGAAGTATTTTAATTATAATTAATAACCGGAAAATTTTAAAGGTGTTACCAGAAAAACGAAATTGTGAGAATGACTATGGTATCTCGGCGTAAGGCCCCGAACCCGGTAGCCCTACTTTAGCGTCGGATTTACTCATAAACACAGTTCGTACAAATCAGAGTTCATTAAAACTTTCGCGGAATATAAAAACTTTCATAAAACATTTCATAACAAAACACGTCTTGTCTTAAAACATCATTTTGTCTTTCAAAATAATCGAAACATTTAACTTAAACGTCTTGAGTCTTCCGATGCTAGCCTCTTATTCAGTGCCACGTGTCTCCTCAAGCGAGCTGCCTCATCCTACTCACCTGCGTGCATACTAAAAGTCAGCTACGCTGAGTGAGTTCTAGTTAATCGTACGCCATACAATACAACACATACATACATATCCGAAGATACATATCCATACTTCACTAGTTACCCTTCTGTTCTACATACATACCTGCTACCATACATACATACATATCTACAATCACTAACCTCAGTCTACCGAGAGTACGTTCATAGTCCGCCGTCTATACCTGTACTCACGATCGTGAACACGTAAAAGGTCGGCAGCCCTTACCTATGTTCACCATTCATGGTACGTACAAGGTCCGCGATCCTTCCCTATACCATCATACATCCACAACACGTACAAGGTCCACGATCCTTCCCTATGTTGCAACCTAATTCATAGCACGTACGAGGTTCGCAGTCCTCCCCCATGCTAAAGCACGTGTAAGGTCCACAGCCCTTTCCTGTGCTGACGCCTATCTATATTACGTATAAGGTCAGCAGTCATTATCTACGTTACGTATAAGGTCCGCTGTCCTTATCTACGTTGGCGTCTATCTCCTATAACACGTATAAGGCCCACCGTCCCTATCTACGTTTACATCTATCATCTACATCACGTATAAGGCTCGCAGTCCTTAACTACGCCATCACCTGCCAAGTCTATGTCCAACAGAAGTTAGAGGGATTTGCCATCCTAACTTACTATGTCGAACGTAGAACTCACATATCCCTTGTCGTTACGTGCAATATCCGAAGATCGTTCACGCCCCGACAAGTATTCATTTGTAATATTCATACATCTTCGATATATAATATTCATACCTTTATTTTTAACCTGACAGTACGCGCAATATCCGAAGATCGTTCGCGTATTGACAAGCAATCATTCATATCCATCACATATATCACATATGGCATACACTTATCACTTAGGATAAATGTATTAACAACACATCCAGTATGCACACAGCCCCGAAAACATAACAAGGAATGGGGCTAGAAACTCACCTGAACTCTGCTTCTTCCTCTGATAGTTGTAAATCCCTTCTTTAACTGTGCTCGGCTGACTGTATAAGTTACACGTATCAATACTCGCCTGATCTAATCTGGTGGCCTAGTATTAGCTTACTTTTACTTATCGTTTTAATCTATTTTCTAATCGAACTTGACTTTAGGCGAAGTTAAACCTTAGGCGATCTTAGCTTTAGGCGAACTTAGCTTTAGGCGAACTTGGCTTTAGGCGAAGTTGTCATCAGGCGAACTTGGCTTTAGGCGAAGTTGTCATCAGGCGAACTTGGCTTGCAGGCGAAGTTCATCAGGCGAACTTAGCTTGCAGGCGAAGTTGTCGTCTGCAGCTACTGTTCGTTCTTAAATCCCTTAATCACCTTCGTTTCTTAACCAAATAACTCGATTTATGTACCCACGGGATTGTCTGACCAGCGCCTACAAACCCCAACCATCAAATCGACCTAACATCGATGTTTAAAGGGTGCGATTTAGGCATATAGGTTACGGGTTCTTTTTATCAACCGATTAACCCATCAAATCATAACCATTTTCAGTAAGATTAGCTTTGTTGGATTCGTTTTTACCATACAAACTCAGATCTATCATTTCTCAAATTAACCCGAACCTACACGAACGATTTCTAACTATAAACGTACCTTGAACGAGTCGAACTACGAACACGGAAGCCTTGATGTTGTTTTGGTCCGTCACAACGTTCCAGCACCAACAAGCTCGGGTTTTCGCCTTCGGATCTTGGTTCGGGTCGTGTGTGTTTTGGGTGTATGTATATGGAATATATGAGAATGAGGATTAAAGGGTGATTAATGGTATTTATATTTAGGGATCATGGGCTTAAGCCCATGGACTCTCCTTCCTTCTTTCATAACCCAAGTCCATAACCCATATCCATTACCCAACACTAGCCCGACCCATACCAACTCCTACTCTATTTATTTATTTCCGATAACCCGAGTAAACTTTCCCTCTATTATTAAGTAATATAATTAATATCATTTTGGAAATTTCGGGATGTTACAAGTCTTCCCTCCTTAAAGAGGTTTTGTCCCCGAAACCTAACTTATTCCCTATAAAAGGAAAACTTTTTATATTTACACACTTTATCGAATCGCCTTTGCCTTCTGAGTTATCCTTCTTACTCCCGACTTTGCAGCCATCGAATGGTAGTCATGTGTTTTAGCTATTTAAGGTAGCTCGTCCATGAGACACTCGATGTACCAAGACTCATCTCATCCTTCCAAGGCTTCGATTAGTACTTTTAACACTATTGTCTAAAACAACCTTTCATCATAGCATAATAATCATTCATAACCAAACTCAACATATTACACGTCACTGATAAACATAAGTTTTAAACCTTAACACAAAACAAGTCCTTAAGCAAAAGTAACTTAATAAAACCATTGCATGAGCAATTATTCCTTCATCAAGTGTTCCTCTTTGCAGTTTCCCCAAGTCTTTATCCTTTCGCACCTCCCGCCCCTGATTCCTTGCAATCCCTAGCCATGTGGTCAGCTTTTTCGCATTTGAAGCACTTTGGACGATCAGGGCATTCTCGAGAATAATGCCCACTCTTTCTACACAGATAGCACCTGTCTGTCCCAGTCTTGCATTCTCCCCGGTGCACTCGCCCACACGTCTTACATGCATCCTTGTTCCCAACCTTGGCCTTCCTCTCATCAGTTGTTGTCACCATCTCGCCAGACCGCTTAGCAGAGGTATCCCATTTCTTCTCCTTCTTTTCCTCCACCACCACATCGTCCTCAGCCAGGTCAGCATAAACCACTTCTGCAAGTTCAACAGCAGAGTCAAAAGTAGCAGGTTTATTTGCCCTGACTAACATGCGGACTTTTTGTGGCAATCCCCTCACATAACATTTGATTCTCTGGACCTCAGTGTCAACCATATCAGGCACCAACCTAGATAGTCGGTTGAATTCAGTAGTATACTCACGATGCGTCATCGTACCGGCCTTTAAATTCAGGAACTTCATCTCCGTCCTTTCAACCTCGGCATCTGCACAAAACTTCTTCATCACCAACTCTTTCAGATCGTCCCATCTCAACGCCTTGATCTCATCCCTAGTCTTTCTCTGCTCTACACTTTCCCACCAATACATAGCTTCTTCCTCAAATGACTGAGTAGCATAACCCACAGCTTGGTCGGGACGGCATTCGCTAATGCAGATAATCTTGTCCATAGTGGTTATCCATTGGAGAGTAGCGATTGCGTCTCCCAACCCAGTCAGCTTTGGCGGGTCGCATCCTTTGAAGGACTTATAGTTGCACCCATCTTGGCCTCTTTTCCTGTCATCGACCTTCACAGACTTATCCTCACTCGAGGCCTCTCTTTCTCCTCCCCCATCCTTCCTACCATCACCACCTGCCCCTTCAGAAGTTCGTTCACGGCTTCCAGCAGATCTTTCGGGATTCAGGTTCTTCACAGCAGCAACTACAGCTTGAACAATGGCTGCTTGAACTGCAGGGCTGAGTTGAACCTCTTCGTTGTTGTTCTGGTCTCCTCCAGCTGCGCTTCCTTCATCTTCGGTGTGGGAAGCTTCTTCTACCGAGGGTTGCCGGACAAGACGAGGCCTGCCACGACGTCCAGTGCGACCCCCAGTTCTAACAAATTCCCCAGCTCCAGCCATTAGTATTCTAAAAGGGAAAACACAAACATCATCACTCAAAGAACTATTTAGTACAAGGATAGCAAGGCTAACAGGTAATAACAGTGGCCAACTTTGACTAGCTGATCACGTTGCTTTCCGTGTCCTATACACTTCCCTTTATGAGTCTATTTGTGCTGGTTCTACTTAAGCAGTTAGTCAAATCAAACAATCAATTATTCCTATCCCTGCCGTTCACGTATCTTTTCTTTCTCATTAACATATATCATTTAATCATACACTTTACCTTTACTGATCTTGCTTGAGCGACACATGGCATTCTTGAACTGGCATCTTCTTTCTTTCTCATTTTAAATCTCATTCTCTGTTCGAGTCTAAGCATGTAGGATGCTTAAATCTCTCGAACTTATGCTCTGATACCAACTTGTAAGGCCCCGAACCCGGTAGCCCTACTTTAGCGTCGGATTTACTCATAAACACAGTTCGTACATATCAGAGTTCATTAAAACTTTCGCGGAATATAAAAACTTTCACAAAACATTTCATAACAAAACACGTCTTGTCTTAAAACATCATTTTGTCTTTCAAAATAATTGAAACATTTAACTTAAACGTCTTGAGTCTTCCGATGCCAGCCTCTTATTCAGTGCCACGTGTCTCCTCAAGCGAGCTGCCTCATCCTACTCACCTGCGTGCATACTAAAAGTCAGCTACGCTGAGTGAGTTCTAGTTAATCGTACGCCATACAATACAACACATACATACATATCCGAAGATACATATCCATACTTCACTAGTTACCCTTCTGTTCTACATACATACTTGCTACCATTCATACATACATATCTACAATCACTAACCTCAGTCTACCGAGAGTACGTTCATAGTCCACCGTCTATACCTGTACTCACGATCGTGAACACGTAAAAGGTCCGCAGTCCTTACCTATGTTCACCATTCATGGTACGTACAAGGTCCGCGATCCTTCCCTATACCATCATACATCCACAACACGTACAAGGTCCAAGATCCTTCCCTATGTTGCAACCTAATTCATAGCACGTACGAGGTCCGCAGTCCTCCCCCATGCTAAAGCACGTGTAAGGTCCACAGCCCTTTCCTGTGCTGACGCCTATCTATATTACGTATAAGGTCCGCAGTCCTTATCTACGTTACGTATAAGGTCCGCCGTCCTTATCTACGTTGGCGTCTATCTCCTATAACACGTATAAGGCCTACCGTCCCTATCTACGTTTACATCTATCATCTACATCACGTATAAGGCTCGCAGTCCTTAACTACGCCATCACCTGCCAAGTCTATGTCCAACAGAAGTTAGAGGGATTTGCCATCCTAACTTACTATGTCGAACGTAGAACTCACATACCATTCGTGTACCTGTATACACATACTTCACATATACAATAATTACATTATAGCATAAGAACACTCTAGGCGTTCTTTACATCCTTCATTTAACAACCATACCCCTTGTCGTTACGTGCAATATCCGAAGATCGTTCACGCCCCGACAAGTATTCATTTGTAATATTCATACATCTTCAATATATAATATTCGTACCTTTATTTTTAACCTGACAGTACGCGCAATATCCGAAGATCGTTCGCGTATTGACAAGCAATCATTCATATCCATCACATATCACATATGGCATACACTTATCACTTAGGATAAATGTATTAACAACACATCGAGTATGCACACAGCCCCGAAAACATAACAAGGAATGGGGCTAGAAACTCACCTGAACTCTGCTTCTTCCTCTGATAGTTGTAAATCCCTTCTTTAACTGTGCTCGGCTGACTGTATAAGTTACACGTATCAATACTCGCCTGATTTAATCTGGTGGCCTAGTATTAGCTTACTTTTACTTATCGTTTTAATCTATTTTCTAATCGAACTTGACTTTAGGCGAAGTTAAACCTTAGGCGATCTTAGCTTTAGGCGAAGTTAAACCTTAGGCGAACTTAGCTTTATGCGAAGTTAAACCTTAGGCGAACTTGGCTTTAGGCGAAGTTGTCATCAGGCGAACTTGGCTTTAGGCGAAGTTGTCATCAGGCGAACTTGGCTTTAGGCGAAGTTGTCATCAGGCGAACTTGGCTTTAGGCGAAGTTGTCATCAGGCGAACTTGGCTTTAGGCGAAGTTGTCATCAGGCGAACTTGGCTTTAGGCGAAGTTGTCATCAGGCGAACTTGGCTTTAGGCGAAGTTGTCATCAGGAGAACTTGGCTTGGAGGCGAAGTTCATCAGGCGAACTTAGCTTGCAGGCGAAGTTGTCGTCTGCAGCTACTGTTCGTTCTTAAATCCCTTAATCACCTTCGTTTCTTAACCAAATAACTCGATTTAGGTACCCACGGGATTGTCTGACCAGCGCCTACAAACCCCAACCATCAAATCGACCTAACATCGATGTATAAAGGGTGCGATTTAGGCATATAGGTTACGGGTTCTTTTTATCAACCGATTAACCCATCAAATCATAACCATTTTCAGTAAGATTAGCTTTGTTGGATTCGTTTTTACCATACAAACTCAGATCTATCATTTCTCAAATTAACCCGAACCTACACGAACGATTTCTAACTATAAACGTACCTTGAACGAGTCGAACTACGAACACGGAAGCCTTGATGTTGTTTTGGTCCGTCACAACGTTCCAGCACCAACAAGCTCGGGTTTTCGCCTTCGGATCTTGATTCGGGTCGTGTGTGTTTTGGGTGTGTGTATATGGAATATGTGAGAATGAGGATTAAATGGTGATTAATGGTATTTATATTTAGGGATCATGGGCTTAAGCCCATGGACTCTCCTTCCTTCTTTCATAACCCAAGTCCATAACCCATATTCATTACCCAACACTAGCCCGACCCATACCAACTCCTACTCTATTTATTTGGAAGTTTTAAAATTTAAATCTGAAAATCATTGACAAAAATAAATAATGAAATACATGGAATGTTTATATTGTCAATATTATTATTATCATAAATTTAACCAAATAAACGACAATCACAAATAATTCAAAACTGTTACCTTGAATTGAAGTCATATGGATTGAAAACGAAACGGAAGTGGAAACTTGATTAGGATTGTCCGTAAATAACAATGTCTTCTTATTTAGCTGTTACCTTGAAGTCACAAAGATTTAACATTGTTACCTTGAATTGAAGCTATATGTATTATTCTCACTTAAAAGCACCAAATGAAAATCATGAACTTCTTAATTAAAGCAAGTACTTTCAAAATTAGCTGAAAAATTAATAAATTTACTCACCTTCCATGTGGTTTGTCCATACCATATTAGTGATACCTGCACATAATTTATACCATTTAGTTTGATAATAATCATCGGTTGTAGAAAGAATAAAATTTATACAAATTAATTAAACTTCATCTATTGTATGTTAATACAGTAGAATTGCAATTGAGTATATTAAAACTCAACTTGTATAATTTTTATTCAATCGAGTTTTTGTATATTCAGTATCAAATTAACCAAACCCTAGAATATGAATCAAAACAAATTAAGACTACAAAAAGCTTATTGTGGGCTAATTAACAGGTCGGATTTGAAATTGAGGCTAAACAACTACAATTAAACATGTAAATTGGGGGTTTTGAGATAGAGTCAATACCCCATAAAATTTACTCGCAACCGAATACCGAGTTAAATGATCGAAAACGTTACCATGAGAGTACAAAACAGTAGAAGCGGCCATCAGATGATGCACGTATACAACATCGATCTTCAATCCCCGACAAGTGGTGACTTTAAGAACATTCAAACATACAAATATCATGGAATACGGTTACAATCATGGCCAAGGATGTAAGAGTGATTGGATTGCATAGGCTTTAGTATACAACATACCTAATTTAAGCATTTGATTTCTGATTTCAAGTTGCCGGCGGTCGCAAAAATAAAGAGAGAAAGAGAGAGAGAGAGACCCAGTTTCCTTATGTAGATAGAATAAAACAGGTATGGGTTTTAACAAAATAAAATGGGCCCGGGTCTTGCACCAATTTTTGTTAGAATTTTGAATTTAATTTAAATAGTAATTAGGTGGCAGCAATATAGAAAGCAATATATAAGGCAATAGTTTATGTGGCAACCTAGGTGGATAGCCTAGTTGAATGCCATGTGGAAGCATTGTTTTGCTTTAATAGATTAGTAAGATTAAGAATAATAATAATACTGATATGATGAAACTGCCTAAAACGGAAAAGAACATCGATATTGCATTATTACATAGATGATGAATGATTGATTAATAAAGAGTAGCCTTTTTTTGACTGTTCGATATATATATTCTTGGAACATAATAATGCCCCGTCCCTCAGCGTTATGCGCCACATGACGCACAGTCAGAGTTATGCCTTTTTACAAAAACAGAGCGTAGTCATAAGCCCCACCCCTGAACGTTATGCGCCACGTGGCGCCCAGTCACTTTTACAATTTTTTTTACAACTAATTAACCAACAAACTTTTTGTATAGAACATAAACAAACCATTCTCATCACCTACTCTTAAATACACACTTTCCCATTAAAACAAACACTCCCAAATCAAATCTCAATCACAAAGCCCACCTCCCATTCTCACCAAATCCCCAATTCACCTAGATCAGATCCAATCAGATCCCCAATTCACCCAGATCAGTCTCACCACCGCTATCCTACCGTCTCTTGGTGCTAGTAGTAACCGCCGTGTTCAGCTTCGCAGTCATTACCTCACCACCGCTATAGCCGCCGTCTCTCGCTATCCTACCGTCTCCCTACGATCATCGTTACATGTGTGTGTATACATATACGTATATCTATATATATCCCTAACTCATATATATATATTTTTAATTTTGTGCCATTTTCACGCTATACTCAAAACGCCGGACAAAAAAAAAATACCCAAAACGCGGGGAGGGGGGTGCCTCCGGCATTTTCCACCAAAACGCCGGTCATAAAGCCTGACTACGAGTGGTCTGTACTTATATTTGAGTGGGAAGGAAACATGACTAATGATGTTAGTATCAGTAGTTTCCAATTTGTGACAATCGTCAATTTCAGGTTAACCTCGTTAACTCAACTCCGTTAATTCAAACTTTAAGATCGTTGAATCTATAACGCATACTTCATTACATTTAAACTAGGGTTTAAATGACGCTTAACACTTACTACATGTGTAGTAGTCTTTCGGGATTTGCACCGAAACGCAAACGATTGAGGAATAAACGAAGCACACTAAAACACTAATGATGTGATAACTACGTGTTAGGATTATGTGTTATGTGATTATATTATTGTCATGATTATTTAATGTGCAGTTATGATAGAATGTTCTAGAAAAAGTAATACTTAGGAGTTGAGGGGCCAAGGTGTAACATATTAGTCTATAAATACATGATAATCTAAACCCTAACTCCCATTCCCTTTCCCCACAAGAATTCCGATCGGAAACCCTTACCCTAACCCTTTTGCGATCGGAACTTATACACACACATATCTTCAATATCTTTCAAGTTTGATTGAAGATTAAGGTGCTAGGAAGGTATATTTGATCATCCTTCACATTCTTGTTGATTGATTTTGATGTTTGTTGGGTTAATAACAAACCCTAGCTGGCCGATTTTGTTCATGTGTGTGAGTAATATGATTCTTGTTAGTTGGATAATGGATTGATAACTAGATTGATGTTGTTGCATGATTCATTGTTGTCTTTGATTTGAATTAGAACACAAACCCTAATCTTGTATGTATGGTGTGATTGATATGCATGGATAGTAGTTATAGTGTCTAGAGGGTTATATGGATGCATGATAGTTCATAGATTGTTATTATGTTGAGTTTTGATGTGAACAGATTCTGGACAGAATGTATATACGATGTTTAACTGACTGTAACGAAGTGTAAACGTGAAAATTGATTGAGATTGTGGGTACTGCAGTAAACTAGGTTGAGTCTAGTTTCTATAAAGTATAAATTCGTAATTTTTGGATAAGTGGAAGTATACTTTTATGATTTTACAAAAACGTGATGCAAAGCTGAGCTGTTAGACCTGCTGTTAGGTTATGTTGTAAATGTTATATCTCATGAACTACGAGACCAATTGGGTTGGTTCCACTTCTGGAAGTTGACTCACTGAGTTAGGAACCAAACCCAAGTGGTCTTGCATTTATTGGATTTTTCGTTTAACGGGAATTGCAAATAACATTCTGATGTGCATGAATCTGACTGATATGAGTTAGCTGTAATGTTTTGGTCATTATAAGAAAAATATGTGGAATAAAAATAAGATAAAATATGTTCTGGAAACCTAAGATATGTATGCTTCTGTGGTAATTTTTGGTGAATTAATTGAGACGTTATAATCGGTGAACTAGTGCAATCTTTCAAGTAGAAATTCTGTCATAACGAAACTAGCTGCTGAGTTGTGTAGGAATGCATGAAATATGATAGTTTTTATATAAATGTTGTATTTTGACCAAAATACCCTTGCGGGGAATAGTTGCTAGTTGATTGCCATGAATTGACCAAATTGCTCTTATAGGGAATAATGGTTAGTTAGTCTTTGTTTGTTGACCAAAATGCCCCTACGGGAATAATTGCTAGTAAAGTATGTTATTAATACATGATACGAAAGTAATTGCTCACTCATGTATCGTATCACAATTTTACTTGTTTAAGTCACACACGATTCACAAACGAAACACGAAACATGTTACGTGCATAGGTATTATATGCCGAGTCTAGAGACTCGTTAAACATTCCGATACTTAGAAAATCTCTTTGTTATTTTAGAACGCTAGAGAGTTTTCTACGACGCGCATCACTCGGTGATCTAGATCGGATATTCTTCGCAAACAGTGAGTTCACTTACCCCACTCTTAAACTGTTTTCAAACGTTTTTCACTTGGGGGAGATAACATACTCCGATAAACATATTTTCTGAGATAAACGCATATGAAAGATTTTGTTATAAATTATATATCACTTGTAAAGGCTAAGCGGCATACGTAACATTTGAAGTCCCACACATCGGACCGGTTAATATTTGGAATAGCGAGTCACTTTTGGGTAGTACTACTGGGTTTGACAAACCCCACCCGACGCTAAGCTCAACTGGAGGTTGAGTGGGTGTAAATTTTGGCTAACACTTACCATGGTCTGGAGGACCTGGTGACGGGCACTTGATAAACAGTCAGCTTCGGTCGCGAACCACTTAGCGATACTTGTTGTATAGATTAGCTACCTATCGATATATAATTTGACATAACACTATCTGGTAATGCAAAACACTTAAACGCTGTAACGTGGTTACACACTTAAACGCTGTAACGTGGTTACACACTTAAACGCTGTAACGTGGTTACACACTTAAACGCTGTAACGTGGTTACACACTCAAAAGCTGTAACGTGGTTACACACTCAAATGTCGTAACGGGGTTACGCAACATTTAAACGTCGTAACGAGGTTACGCAAAACGCTAAACGATTTATCTTATTTAACTTGTGAACTCACCAACCTTGTGTTGACACTTTTAGTATGTTATTCTCAGGTAGCCGAGGCGGGCGCGCGGTTTAGGAGCATGCATTAATGAAAACACTTTTATTCTGCAACTTAATTTTAACAGTTACATTTGGTTTTAAGTCGTCCTGCGTGACGCAACTTTTGAATTAGGGTTTTACGCTTCCGCACTTACTTTCATTTAAACGCTTTTCTTTGGTTTGGTTATAACTAATGATTCCGATCCTGCCAGTTCACACCCTCTGACGGTAAAACTCCGTTAGTGGATTTTGAGGGTGTGACAGATTGGTATCAGAGCCATTGGTTATAGCGAACTAGAAACTGCATGCATAGTAGACTATAACCGCGACGACCCATTAGTTATAATGATACGCACTGCATAGGTTTGTGTAGTCTTGAAATCTTATTTCCTTACCTCCTTCACTCATACGCGCGCATATACACGGCTTACCTGTAGAAATGTCGACGCCACCCTCATCATCATCCGATTCGATGACGCATGCTCACGGGAAGGAACCGCAGTTACCTACTGCCTCGCCACCCCGTGTAGTCCCGGAACTCGAAGCTCCTGCACCAAAGAGGTACCGCCTATCCGGAGGCTTGTATGACAACAACGTTAGCTGGGAATGGTACCCCAACATGATCAGACGTATGGTCTACCGTGAACAAGTTCCCCCATTGCCTCACCCGAACCACCCTGCTTACCCTAACACTCTACCACCCATAACCGAACCTGTGGAGCGAGTTCTCGCAGCTGTCGTTTCTTGTTTGGAGCGTGATGTGGGTTACATGCGCTACACAAGAGAGAACGTTTCCAGATTGTTAAAAGACGAAACCGAGAATAAGGAGGAGATTGCCCGCATGGCGGCGGCAATGAAAGAAATGCAAGGGGCTAGTGATCAACAGATGAAGGTTATGATGAAGATGCAAGCCGAAATGATAGACTTGAAAGAGCAACTCCAAGAAGCAAGGACCCGAACTGAGATAGCGTTAGAACGTTGCGATATCCTACAAATGCAACTTGCTCAGAACGCAGCAGAACCTGAGGCAGAGCCTGAGGCCGAGCCCGAGGCAGAGCCTGAAGTAGAACCTGAAGAAGATCCCGAAGAGGAGCCTGAGGAGGATCCCGAGGAAGATCCCGAGGAGGAACCCGAAGAAGAACCGGAGGAGGAACCGGCTGAGGAGGAGGCACATTCAGAGGTGTCCTCAGATGACGACATCTAGTGATGATGACACTTAGATGGAGGGGTTGTCTCCATCCGAACTATTATTTTTCTATGATTTTAAGGATTGATTGGAAATACTTTGTAGCGAATACAATGGTTTTAATCATGAATTTTTATTTAGACTAATATGTGGTTGTGATGTGATGTTGTTTCTTATTTTTTTTTTCTTCTTACCTATCTTTTATTACATGTATGGTGTGTTGTATATGAAAGAAAAATTCATGTTTAACATTTTATACTATGATTCTAGGAAATGGCCGGAAGAAACGCTGGACGAGGACGTGGTAACATCAGCATGACTGCAGCTGAACTCCAAACCCTGCTGAATGACCATGTTGCTGCCGCTTTAGCTGCACACGTTCAAAATCAAACAGGAGGTCCGAATGGAACATGTACCTTCAAGAACTACTTAGACTGCAAGCCCAGTACGTTTAAGGGCACTGAGGGAGCTATAGGCTTCCTGCGTTGGGCTGAGAAGGCCGAGTCGGCCTTTGAAATGTGTAATTGTCCCCCTGCCAGTAGGGTCAAATTCGCTGCTGGGACACTTGAGGATTCCGCCCTCACTTGGTGGAATTCGAACGTCCAGATTCTTGGATTGGAACTGGCTAACGCGATGAACTGGGAGGAGTTCAAAAACATGATGCGAGAGGAGTACTGTCCGAGGGAAGAAATTTCGAAGTTAGAGTCGGATTTTTGGTCGTTGAAAATGGTGGGTTCAGAGATTGAAAGCTACACTACTCGTTCGCACGAGTTGGCAGTGATGTGTCCGCGGATGGTGGATCCGCCGAGCAAGAGAATAGAGATGTACATTGATGGGTTAGCACCACAGATTCAGGGTATGGTGACGTCTTCCAGACCAGCCACGATCCAACAAGCGATCCGTTTAGCTCACAAACTGACGGATCAGGCTGTGACCCAGGGTGCGTTACCACCGAGGGGTTCGACTGTTAAAGCCCGTGACAACCCGAGTAATGACCACGTCAGCAACAGTAACAACAACAGCAACCCGAACAGCGGGAAGAGAAAGTTTGACAACACCAGATCTTCATCCTCAAACCTCCCACCGCAGCATCACTACCGTAAGCCCGAATTTACTCGGAGTTTCAACACTCAGAATCACAACAACAACAACAACGGTAGCGGGCAGGTTTCGAGCGGATATGTTGGGAAATATCCAAAGTGCAACAGGTGCAACTTTCATCATGTTGGTCAATGTGACCGTGTCAAGTGTCAAAGATGCGGAAAGATAGGTCATCAAGCGAAGGAATGTAGAGGAGACCTTGCGGCGAAGGGTGCTCCTAAGCCACCGATGACGACTAAGGGATGTTTTGAATGCGGACAGGAAGGTCATTTCCGTAAGGATTGCCCCAAGCTGAAACAGAATGACAATAATGGGGGTAATGGAAGTGGCAGTAACGGTGGAGGAAATGGCAAAGGAAGAGCGTTTGTGATTGGATCGGGTCAAGCCCGCAGAGATCCGCATGTGGTGTCTGGTAAGTTCCCTGTAAACGATTGTTTTGCTTCTGTTTTGTTTGACACTGGAGCTGATAGGAGTTTTGTGTCAAAGGCCTTTAGCCAACTTTTAAACCTTACTCCAACCCCGTTAGACGCTAAGTTTCCTGTTGAATTAGCTAACGGTAAAACTGTAATAACAACTCATATATTTGCGGGATGTAAGTTGAAACTGTCAGGTCATGTCTTTGACATCGACCTTATTCCTTTTACGCTTAGTAGTTTCGATGTCGTTGTCGGCATGGACTGGTTATCCGAGAACCGAGCGGAGATTATATGCCATGATAAGATAGTCCATATTACCACCCCTTCTGGCGAGATCATTTCGGTCCGAGGCGAGAGAAGCGGCATGACCACCAGCGTTATTACCCTTTTGAAGGCACAAAAGTATTTACGAAAGGGTCATCCGGCAATTTTGGCGCAGATTGTTGAGAAACCCGCGGAGGAGAAACGAATTGAAGACATACCGGTTGTGCGAGACTTCCCGGAAGTTTTTCCGGAGGATTTACCTGGACTCCCTCCTATTCGTCAAGTCGAATTTCAGATCGAGTTGACACCCGGTGCAGCACCCATAGCACGAGCCCCGTATCGGCTCGCACCGGCGGAACTTCAGGAGTTGTCCACCCAGTTGCAAGATTTGTTGGATAAAGGTTTTATCCGACCTAGCTCATCGCCATGGGGAGCCCCTGTCTTGTTTGTCCGAAAGAAAGACGGGACTTTCCGAATGTGCATCGACTACCGGGAGTTGAATAAAGTGACGGTCAAGAACCGTTATCCTTTACCCCGAATTGATGATTTGTTTGACCAGCTTCAGGGATCGAGTTACTACTCGAAGATCGATCTACGATCCGGTTATCACCAGCTGAGAGTGCGCGAAGAAGATATTTCAAAAACGGCTTTCAGAACACGGTATGGTCACTACGAGTTTTCGGTTATGCCTTTTGGCCTAACCAACACACCAGCCGTATTTATGGATCTCATGAATCGAGTATGCAAGGCGTACCTCGACAAGTTCGTGATTGTTTTCATTGATGATATTCTCGTCTACTCCAAGAACGAGACTGACCACGAAGAGCACTTAAGGATAATTCTGGAACTGCTGAAGAAGGAACAACTGTATGCTAAACTCTCGAAATGTGAATTTTGGCTTCGCGAGGTTCACTTTTTAGGACATGTGATCAACGAGAATGGTATCCATGTCGATCCCGGTAAGGTAGAGGCCATCAAAAACTGGGAAGCACCTAAGACTCCGACTGAGGTGCGACAATTCCTAGGACTGGCCGGCTACTATCGGCGTTTCATCGAGGGATTTTCAAAGATTGCTCAACCCCTCACCGCTTTGACTCACAAGGGCACTAAGTACAACTGGGGTGACGCGCAGGAATCCGCTTTTCAACTGTTGAAAACCAAGCTTTGTAGCGCCCCTATTTTAGCCCTCCCCGAGGGAACAGAAAATTTTGAGGTACACTGTGACACATCTATACAAGGTCTCGGTTGTGTGCTGATGCAACTCGAGAAGGTTATAGCCTACGCCTCTAGACAACTACGGGTTCACGAGAAGAATTACACGACCCATGATTTGGAACTCGGAGCTGTAGTGTTTGCTCTTAAGATATGGAGGCATTACTTGTACGGTACCAAGTTTACCATTTACACCGACCACAAGAGTCTCCAACATATCTACGATCAGAAGGAGCTGAACATGCGACAGCGTCGTTGGGTCGAGCTGCTTAAAGATTACGATTGTGCCATCAAGTACCACCCTGGCAAGGCCAATGTGGTGGCCGACGCCCTCAGCAGAAAAGAAACAGATAAACCCAGATGGGTGAGAGCATTGCAACTTACGATTCATACCAGCTTACCCGATCAGATTCGCGATGCGCAACTGGAAGCGTTGAAAGATGATAATCTTCCATCGGAACTCATGCGGGGCATGAGCAAGCAACTTGAAACCAGATCGGACGGGGTCCGATATTTTGAGAACCGGATTTGGGTCCCACGATACGGAGAATTGAGAACTCTAGTGATGGACGAAGCTCACAAGTCCCGATATTCTATCCACCCTGGCTCAGATAAAATGTATCATGATTTAAAGGAACTTTACTGGTGGCCGAACATGAAAGCCGACATTGCCACCTACGTGAGCAAATGCTTGACTTGTGCCAGAGTCAAGATAGAATACCAGAAACCATCTGGTCTACTGCAACAACCGGAACTCCCAATGTGGAAATGGGAACGCATTTCAATGGACTTTATTACGGGTTTGCCTAAAACACCGACGGGATGCGATACCATCTGGGTGATCGTTGACCGGTTGACTAAATCGGCGCACTTCCTAGCGATTAAGGAAACAGACAAAATGGAAAGACTGACTCGTGTCTACATGAAGGAAGTAGTGTCGAGACACGGAGTGCCTGTCTCGATCATTTCCGATCGAGATTCTCGTTTTACCTCACACTTTTGGAAGTCGCTGCAAAGCGCACTGGGCACACGTCTCGATATGAGTACCGCATACCATCCTCAGACGGATGGGCAAAGTGAACGGACTATTCAGACCCTGGAGGATATGTTGCGTGCATGCGTCTTAGATTTCGGAAAAAGTTGGGAACCCCACTTACCCTTGGTAGAGTTTTCGTATAATAACAGCTACCACGCAAGTATTAAGGCAGCGCCGTTTGAAGCGCTGTACGGACGGAAGTGTCGATCACCACTCTGCTGGGCAGAGGTGGGTGATAGCCAAATCACTGGTCCGGAACTGGTACTCGAAACCTCGGAAAAGATTGTTCAAATCCGAAACCGCATGGCAGCAGCACGAGATCGCCAAAAGAGTTACGCCGACAAGCGCCGAAAACCTCTTGAATTTCAAGTGAACGATCAGGTGTTACTCAAAGTCTCACCTTGGAAAGGTGTGGTTCGCTTTGGTAAGCGAAACAAACTCAACCCACGATATGTTGGTCCGTACCGGATAACTGAGCGCATTGGTCCGGTGGCGTATCGACTGGACCTACCAACAGAACTCAGTGGCGTACACGATGTATTCCACGTATCAAATTTGAAGAAATGCCTATCTGATGAAACCCAAGTAGTCCCGTTGGAGGAACTACAAGTTGACGAACAGTTACGGTTCATTGAGGAACCAGTCGAGGTTTTGGATTGGGAAACCAAAACGCTCAAACACAGCAAAATTCCAATTGTTAAGGTTCGTTGGAACTCGAGACGTGGACCGGAGTTCACATGGGAATGCGAGGATCACATGATGAAAAAGTATCCTCACCTTTTTGAGGGGCTAACCAAACACCGAAAACCGCGAAACCCGGCAAACCGTCAAACATCACCGGAGGTACGAACTAAATTTCGGGACGAAATTTCTTTCTACTAGGGGATGATATGACAAACTGAAAATCTTTCTTACTTTTTCAGGCTCTCATCACGACTTGACTCAAATTTTCGGGACGAAAATTCTTTAACATGGGAATGATGTGACAATCGTCAATTTCAGGTTAACCTCGTTAACTCAACTCCGTTAATTCAAACTTTAAGATCGTTGAATCTATAACGCATACTTCATTACATTTAAACTAGGGTTTAAATGACGCTTAACACTTACTACATGTATAGTAGTCTTTCGGGATTTGCACCGAAACGCAAACGATTGAGGAATAAACGAAGCACACTAAAACACTAATGATGTGATAACTACGTGTTAGGATTATGTGTTATGTGATTATATTATTGTCATGATTATTTAATGTGCAGTTATGATAGAATGTTCTAGAAAAAGTAATACTTAGGAGTTGAGGGGCCAAGGTGTAACATATTAGTCTATAAATACATGATAATCTAAACCCTAACTCCCATTCCCTTTCCCCACAAGAATTCCGATCGGAAACCCTTACCCTAACCCTTTTGCGATCGGAACTTATACACACACATATCTTCAATATCTTTCAAGTTTGATTGAAGATTAAGGTGCTAGGAAGGTATATTTGATCATCCTTCACATTCTTGTTGATTGATTTTGATGTTTGTTGGGTTAATAACAAACCCTAGCTGGCCGATTTTGTTCATGTGTGTGAGTAATATGATTCTTGTTAGTTGGATAATGGATTGATAACTAGATTGATGTTGTTGCATGATTCATTGTTGTCTTTGATTTGAATTAGAACACAAACCCTAATCTTGTATGTATGGTGTGATTGATATGCATGGATAGTAGTTATAGTGTCTAGAGGGTTATATGGATGCATGATAGTTCATAGATTGTTATTATGTTGAGTTTTGATGTGAACAGATTCTGGACAGAATGTATATACGATGTTTAACTGACTGTAACGAAGTGTAAACGTGAAAATTGATTGAGATTGTGGGTACTGCAGTAAACTAGGTTGAGTCTAGTTTCTATAAAGTATAAATTCGTAATTTTTGGATAAGTGGAAGTATACTTTTATGATTTTACAAAAACGTGATGCAAAGCTGAGCTGTTAGACCTGCTGTTAGGTTATGTTGTAAATGTTATATCTCATGAACTACGAGACCAATTGGGTTGGTTCCACTTCTGGAAGTTGACTCACTGAGTTAGGAACCAAACCCAAGTGGTCTTGCATTTATTGGATTTTTCGTTTAACGGGAATTGCAAATAACATTCTGATGTGCATGAATCTGACTGATATGAGTTAGCTGTAATGTTTTGGTCATTATAAGAAAAATATGTGGAATAAAAATAAGATAAAATATGTTCTGGAAACCTAAGATATGTATGCTTCTGTGGTAATTTTTGGTGAATTAATTGAGACGTTATAATCGGTGAACTAGTGCAATCTTTCAAGTAGAAATTCTGTCATAACGAAACTAGCTGCTGAGTTGTGTAGGAATGCATGAAATATGATAGTTTTTATATAAATGTTGTATTTTGACCAAAATACCCTTGCGGGGAATAGTTGCTAGTTGATTGCCATGAATTGACCAAATTGCTCTTATAGGGAATAATGGTTAGTTAGTCTTTGTTTGTTGACCAAAATGCCCCTACGGGAATAATTGCTAGTAAAGTATGTTATTAATACATGATACGAAAGTAATTGCTCACTCATGTATCGTATCACAATTTTACTTGTTTAAGTCACACACGATTCACAAACGAAACACGAAACATGTTACGTGCATAGGTATTATGTGCCGAGTCTAGAGACTCGTTAAACATTCCGATACTTAGAAAATCTCTTTGTTATTTTAGAACGCTAGAGAGTTTTCTACGACGCGCATCACTCGGTGAACTAGATCGGATATTCTTCGCAAACAGTGAGTTCACTTACCCCACTCTTAAACTGTTTTCAAACGTTTTTCACTTGGGGGAGATAACATACTCCGATAAACATATTTTCTGAGATAAACGCATATGAAAGATTTTGTTATAAATTATATATCACTTGTAAAGGCTAAGCGGCATACGTAACATTTGAAGTCCCACACATCGGACCGGTTAATATTTGGAATAGCGAGTCACTTTTGGGTAGTACTACTGGGTTTGACAAACCCCACCCGACGCTAAGCTCAACTGGAGGTTGAGTGGGTGTAAATTTTGGCTAACACTTACCATGGTCTGGAGGACCTGGTGACGGGCACTTGATAAACAGTCAGCTTCGGTCGCGAACCACTTAGCGATACTTGTTGTATAGATTAGCTACCTATCGATATATAATTTGACATAACACTATCTGGTAATGCAAAACACTTAAACGCTGTAACGTGGTTACACACTTAAACGCTGTAACGTGGTTACACACTTAAACGCTGTAACGTGGTTACACACTTAAACGCTGTAACGTGGTTACACACTCAAACGCTGTAACGTGGTTACACACTCAAACGTCGTAACGGGGTTACGCAACATTTAAACGTCGTAACGAGGTTACGCAAAACGCTAAACGATTTATCTTATTTAACTTGTGAACTCACCAACCTTGTGTTGACACTTTTAGTATGTTATTCTCAGGTAGCCGAGGCGGGCGCGCGGTTTAGGAGCATGCATTAATGAAAACACTTTTATTCTGCAACTTAATTTTAACAGTTACATTTGGTTTTAAGTCGTCCTGCGTGACGCAACTTTTGAATTAGGGTTTTACGCTTCCGCACTTACTTTCATTTAAACGTTTTTCTTTGGTTTGGTTATAACTAATGATTCCGATCCTGCCAGTTCACACCCTCTGACGGTAAAACTCCGTTAGTGGATTTTGAGGGTGTGACACAATTGAAATATAAATATGGACGATAGTATCATCCCACCACCTATCTGTAAGGCCCCGTTACCGGTAGCCCTACTTTCGTGTTGGATTTACTTATAAACGCAGTTCTAAATATCAGAGTTAATTAAAACATTCGCGGAATATAAAAGCTTTCATAAAACATTTCATAACAAAATACGTCTTGTCTTAAAACATCATTTTGTCTTTCAAAATAAATGAAACATTAAACTTAAACGTCTTGAGTCTTCCGATGCCAGCCTCTTATTCAGTGCCACGTGTCTCCTCAAGAGAGCTGCCTCATCCTACTCACCTGCGTGCATACTAAAAGTCAGCTACGCTGAGTGAGTTCTAGTTAATCATACACTATACAATACACATAAACTTATATTCTTTCATTCATACTTTCATACTTTCATACTTTCATACTTTCTTTTGTATTAACTTACTTTCATATCTTACGTTATAAAGAGCATTACGCCCTACATTCCTCGAGTATTATTAGGGCTCGATACCCTCCTTCCTCGAGTATTATTAGGGCTCGGTACCCTCCTTCCTCGAGTATTATTAGGGCTCGGTACCCTCTTTCCTCGAGTATTATTAGGGCTCGGTACCCTCTTTCCTTGAATATTAGTAGGGTTCGGTTCCCTAGTTCTCGAATATTAGTAGGGTTCGATTCCCTCTTCGTTACCATACAACCATACATCATACCTCGAGTATTATTAGGGCCCGGTACCCTCTTCGTAACCATACAACCATCCTTTCCTTCTTTTATTAACTTTATCACATTCATACACATAAGCATACATATCATACTTACCTTATACTTAGTGTTACAACCTGACAGTACGTGCAATATCCGAAGAGCGTTCACGTACCGTCAAGCCATCATTCATACATATCACATCATTCACATAAGGCATACACTTATCTCTTAGGATAAGCGTATTAACAAACATATCGAGTATGCACACAGCCCCGAAAACATAACACATAATTGGGGCTAGAAACTCACCTGAACACGGTTACGTTCACCGTTAATCGTAATCCCTTTCTTCAGTTTTGCACCGCTGACTGTATAACAAGTATACGTATCAATTAACTATCACTACTCATGTCATCTTTCTAGTCTTAACTACTACCCACAACGAACAGGGGTCCGGGGGCAGCGCCCCTGGCAGCGGGGTTTAGGGGCGGCAGCCCCTAGCAGGGTCCAAGGGGCAGAGCTCCTGGCTGGGGTCGAGCTGCCAGGTCAGCTTGGAAAAATTTTATTTACATTAACTGTCTTAATACATTTTCCATTAGGTTTTTAATTTATTTTCTAAGCAAACTTAACTTTAGGCGAAGTTATACCTTAAGCGAACTTAGCTTTAGGCGAAGTTATCAGTTAGGCGAACTTGGCCTTAGGCGAAGTTATCAATTAGGCGAACTTGGCCTTAGGCGAAGTTATCAATTAGGCGAACTTGGCCTTAGGCGAAGTTACCAGTTAGGCGAACTTGGCCGTAGGCGAAGTTAAGCTTTGAAGGCAAAGTTATGCTTTGAAGGCGAAGTTAAGCTTTTGCAGGCGAAGTTGTTCAGGTCAGCTACGGGTTTGGTTTTTATCAAGCATTTTGGCTATTTTAATACCCTTGTTATGGTTCGACATCACCCCCTACGTTCCCTAACCGTTTTCGTTCGTATATATATCCCGTATATACTATAAAGCTTGGACCTTTAAGGTAAAAACGTTCAATACTACGTAAACTTTAAAGGTCAAGAACATACCTTTTATACGTTCAGTGTGGTCGTGGTTTGCTTGGTTATCTCGTATATTGAAGATCTAATAATGGTTGGCTTGATTCTTGGTCTCGGATGTCTCTCTCTCTCTCGGCCGAATATGGTGTAGTGTATGTGTGTGTTTTTGAGTGTGTAGAGATTATGATGGAAATGAAATGAGGGTTTAGGGTTTTAGGTTGGTTTAGGGGATATTTATATCCCTTAAAGCCCATGGACCTAAGGCCCATTCTCATTTAACCCATCTTAATTAATCTAAGTCCATGATCCGTTCTTTACTCGACATTAATTAATTAATAACGCGAAATCACTAAACGTAACTTTCTTTATTTAACATTATAAATTTTAGGATGTTACACTATCTAAAAACAAAAAAACTACACTAAAACTCACTACATCTTCTCTCTCCGTTTCAATTAAATAATATTTTGTTTATACATTTATCATTATCTTTTATCTCTCATTCACTCATACCCACTTTCAAAAAATATTACGTACAAAATTATAGGGGTGAACAATAGCTCTACAAATATATAGAAAAGTCATTACGTTCTCTAAAATATAAAAACTATTCACTCACAACACTTTAAACACTCTCTAAATTATAGAAACACCACATCACATAAAATTGAGGGTTAGATGAAAATGCTCTAATGGATGATGACAAAATGTGGTTCGTTAAGTTGGTATATAAACCATCATACAAAATAATGGAGTCATCGTTATGGACTTTTATATGCACGAGCCAACAGATGTCGGGGTTCATGGCTATAAAAATAATACTGGATGGGTTTCCGTGGGATGCGGTGGGTTCCGCCTTCCAACATGTCACCGAACACATAGGTGCCAGAATGCGCATAACTGCACAACGGTTTGCGCGTAACCCGACGATGGTATGCGTGTAGCCAGCGGCGGACCTAGATAGGAGCCCTTGGGTGCACGTGCACCCACTTAGTTTTGAAAATTTCGTAGAAACAATATAGGAAAAATTCTAGTGAAACCAAAAGAATATAATATTAGAAAAGTTAATCTATATGAACAACTTCAATGTTGGTGTAGTGGTGAAACCTCCCCTTAAGCCTCTCTCGCTTAGTTAACAACCCGGGTTTGAAACCTAGTTGCTTGTTTTTTATTACCTTTTTTTAAAGAAAACTTGTTAAGGAATTAAGGTTTTATCAAATAAATATCCCATAAAGCCATTCACTAGCTACATTGACTTATGACCTTCATATTGTAATTTGATTGTGTTTTCTTGTTATCCATTATTTAAGACATTGTATTGTATTATGTACTACATCCCGACCGAACGAACCTTCATATTGTAATTTGATTGTGTTTTCTTGTTATCCATTATTTAAGACATTGTATTGTATTATGTACTACATCCCGACCGAACAAAAATTTTATCGGTAGGTTGTTAGAAATTTGACAACCAAAAAAAGGTGAGCCCATTGAAAATAATTCCTGGGTCCGCCACTGCATGTAGCGCGAAATTTGACGCGCAACAAATGCCAGTATGTATGCAACCAGACATCAAATGCATAATCTGTTTCGGTACACGCGTAACCCGATGACGATACGTACGTAACTTGAAATTGGATGTGTAACTCATGCAAAGCTCGTACGCGTGTATCCGAAGATTGAACCTATGTAACCGGCACCAGAATGCGAGTTATCGACATTACACGCGTCTGACTGACACCACGCGCTAAACTCACTCTCATTAGTCATGTGGGACGCTAGGTTGAGCGCTTACCAAGTTTGGTGTGGCGCTTACATGTAAACAATCAAAACTTAAGAAGCAAACATGAAATTTATAGTAATTTGATAAAAATTAATAAAAATTTAACCAACCCGTTTTAACCCGAAACCTGTTCCAAGTCGCCACCGTTCTAAATTAAAATCCGTTATGACCTGACCTCTTTCTACCCAAACCTGTCTTATCCAACCAGAACCAAATTAGCACTTTTTTTGTATCGCTTGATTTCAACCCTAACCCGTTACGACCTATCAACTGAACTCGCCCGACCTAACACGTTTGCCAATCCTAACTGGTAATCTCGTAATTTTTAGAAATTAAAAAACTAAAGCAACATCATGTTCAAGTTAAACATAATAAAATTTTTGTTTTTATGATATAATTAACATATGAAAAATTTATGTCAACTTAAATATGTCAGTAATAGTTAGTTTAATATAAGAGGTAAATGTATAACTTTCAATAAATCAACAAAAATCTATTAGAGATCGATGATAGACCAAACTTATAACTATTTTGAAGAATTAAAACTAACCGTACAATAGTGCGCTAAAGACAAAATTGCTCCATTTTATAACTTCGTATGGTTAGTTGTATCTTTTGTATGACTTATTGCAATATATAAATTTTGATAGGTCTCTCGCTCCTCCATTATAAATAACTAGTATGATACTTATTTATATGTTAACCTGATACCGACTGAATTTATGTATGTTTGTCACCTCACCACTAACTATACCATCAGCCCGGTGCAGCGTGCTGAGCGTGTTACCCATCTCAATTCTGATTGTGACTAATACATGTAATGATTACTTTTATAGATTTTTTTAATAGTTTATCATCATTAATTTTTATATATTATATGAATTTAATGCATAGCGTCTTCTTAAAACTAAGTTGAAAACCAATATTACTAACTTTTTTATTTGTTTGTTTTGAGGTACATTTTAGTAAAGATGAATAAGCATGCGGAAAATTGGTTTTAAATACTCCCAACTATGCCTTATTAGCAAATAACAGTCTCAACTTAACACTTGCCTGGTGACGGTCCCAACTAATGGTGTATTTGCTTCTAATGGTCCACGACTAACGGATGATTAACTCCGTTAGTCTGATGCTTAATTGGCATGCTTTGTTGTCACAACCTTGATTATGTGGCATCTTACATGACAACCAGGAATAATAATAATAATAATAATAATCATAGCCAATCTCCACTCATCTTCCTGATCCCCAATTAGGTGGAGCACCAGGTTTCCACCATTAAAACCAAACTCACAACACACACACACACACACACTCAACCACACCCAGATTTGCAAGCTTCTTCTTCAATTACATGATATGGGTAATCAATCGCATCTGGATCTTCACTTACAGATCTGTTTCTTTCGTCTCTTATCAACACCAGATCTGGGCCGGGAGCAATTAAAGAACGAAGCGCCACCACCATGGAGGTGGAGACAAATGGAGGTTCAGAGCTTCCATTGCTATTTCGGTCAGATGAAAGCACCACCACCGTGGCGTTGAGTTCAACGGCCGGCAGCATCAATGGTGTTCAATTGGAAGAATTTAAAGTGAACATGGTATAGGGTTTTGGTAAATGGATATAACTCTGTTAGTGTAAACTATTTTTTCATGTTAAATCTGCCAGAATTAGGATTTTGTAAACATAGCGACAGATTATAACTCGTCGGATGATGGCGATGGTTGCAGCGAAGGTGTCGCCGGAGAACAGTGTCGCCGGAGAACATGGTGTGAGGATGGAGAAGACGGTTGATATGTAACCTATTTATATATGTTATGCTATTATTATTATTATTATTATTATTATTATTATTCCTGGTTGCCATGTAAGATGCCACATAATCAAGGTTGTGACAACAAAGCATGCCACGTAAGCATCAGACTAACGGAGTTAATCATCCGTTAGTCGTAGACCATTAGAAACAAATACACCATTAGTTGGGACCGTCACCAGCCAAATATTAAGTTGAGACTGTTATTTTCCAATAAGACATAGTTTGGAGTATTTAAAACCAATTTTCCTAAGCATGCCGCATAAGTGAAACAAACAAAAAAGAGAACCTTTAAAAAGTTAAAAATAAAAAGTTGAAACTTATATCATTTAATGACTTGCAAATCGATGCAACAATGACTTGTACATTATAATCCACACCTTAATATAAACTTATATCAAAACGCCAAAAAATAAGCACACTGCAATGGTATGTTTGGTTTTTTAATACATAATATATTAAAATATATATAAGAAAACAAGAAATAATTAAAATTTTCAAATATAAGGGTAAACTTAAGGGGGTTGTAAATATTATTTAAATTTATATAAAAATTAGGGAGTGTCTGGATGAGATTTTTAAACTTGCTTATTTGTTTATTTGATTTTTGAAAGATAAAAACACTTTTTAAAGCTCCATTTTTAAGCTTTTGAAGGGGTTTGTCAAACACATTCTACTTTTCAAAAATCAAATATACAAAATTTAAAATCTCACACAAAACCCCTTTAGTATAGTTGAGGGGTAAAATATATAATTATAATTTAATTAATCAAATGTGTCATGGGGAGTATTGACTCAAAGACCATAAGAGAGGATGGGGCAACCATATGGATAGGGTGTATGGCTTCCAAACCACATGGCAACACCACCCATCGTATATGGGTAAGGTGTATGGCTTCATTCCATAGCAAAGGTTTGTCACACAAAATTGATTCATTGTTGGCCATTGAATAATTAAAATGAATTAATAAAAATTTAGGGTATGTGTGGGTAGATGCTACATGTAAGTTTGTGGTTTGTGAGTAATTAAAGGTAAAAAATAAGGTGGCAGTACATAATTAACCAATACATGGATAATATCCATGACTATCCCTTCCCTCTATTACCGATTTAACTACTTTTAGGCATCCAACTAGGATGATATAACGAACAACCATTCTTGTAGCTCATATAAATTTTAAAATGTCTTTTCTATTTTCTTTATGTATAACATAGATAGTAAGTATAAGTGTGTGTATATATATATATATTATAGATATACGTGGTACGTTCAAAAGGGAACCACGAAAAAATGGAGAACTAGAAACCATGTCTTTTACATGTAAAAAAATGATAAAAATTCATTTTTTATGTAAAAACACATGTTTATATAATCCTTTTAGGGGAGATTTTACATATAAAAACATGTAGAAGCCGTTTTCATAAAAAAAAATCTTTTTTAAAAAATTAGCTAAAAAATATATTTTTACTGAATTTTTTGTATTGGAATAACTTTTACATGTATTTATAAGCAAAAACTCCAAACAAAAGTATACTAAAACAAATATTTTACATGTGAAATCGAGCTGCTTATGATTTTTTTATATGTAAAAAGCATGGTCCCCTAGTTCCTCAAGTTACCTATTGAACCTTCTCCATATATATATATATAGGTAATAATATATAGTAAGTATATATACCAAGACGACGATCGTTTTGATAGGATTTAAATCAACGATCAATATTGTAAATAGTGACCCTTGAATGATCCGACATTAAACATTTGATTTGTTGCACCACAAACCTTTTGCATCCGCAAAGGGTTGCAGAGTAAGGTTAGAAGAGGGTGAAACTTCATTAAGTTGCACCAAACGCTTTAAAAAAAATCGAGGTATTGGAAAACCGATAATCAAAGATGAACAAGAGAGAGAGGCTTCCGGAGATTGACGCACCACTGAGGAATTTGTTATTCAACTAACCGATTGTGTGCTCGATTCACTTAATAATGTTGTTATGGAATAGGGTCTCTTGGATGTTTAGTTTCTTAGGCCATGGGGTATACTCTAACCCATTTTAACTCCACATAAGTTCCACATCACTCATTTTTTTCTCTTTCACTCTATGTCATCCAAAGAAAATGGTTTAACCCCCATTTAACATATAATTAATATAACAAATCAATTAGTAATTAATACATAATTAATGCATATTGTTCTTTTTAGCCCTTTAAAAGCATAACCCATGGGCCATTTTAACACACTTAACACAAGTGGGGAGTGGTTTAATCCATCTTTAAAGTGCCATGTCACTTTAACTTATGTATAGGTTAGAGTATACCCCATGGCCTTAGCAAATAAAGGAATTCATTTGTAGCTTCAAATCAATGTCGGTTACAAATAAAAGGTTTATCGAAAAACACTTACAACTTATAATTTGTATTATATTATTAAGGAAGAGTTATGGACGAAAGGGTAAATTCACAATTAGAAGACGGCAGAAACGTCATTTCATAATAGGGTAGAAAAGTAATTTGCCATTGTATCTTTTCGTTCTTCAAGCGTATTGTACAAGTTTATAAAGCGTCATTTTTTTTTCTACTTATTGTTGTATCCTTTGTGGCATATATATCCTTTATCTATATTATTATATTAATAATAATTATGAATATAATAATAATTCATTCAATTAAGCAGTTTCGTAACTGTTGGGTTTGCTCACTAAATGTAGCATGTTCACTAAATGCAGCATATGAAAGGTCGGGAGTTGTGATTAGAATTGATTAAACTAATAATGACACAAAAGACGTTTAATGACTATTTATTTCGCTTTTAGTTATAGTATCCAACTCAAAAGCCTCTCATGTACTATATAAACAATAGAAGTCTTGTTTGGAAAGATGCTTCCAAGATCATCAACTTACAACAAAATACAAACACTTGTGAAGCTTGTCACGCTTCTGTTTCTAATTCTTTATTTGAAGTTTCAAGTTTCAAGTTTCAATTCGGGTGTTCGGTTCTCCTCGACAAACAAACTGTTTCGGCTGTTGTACCCTAGAAACAGACGGATTCTCTTGGAAGACCCGTAATCTATTTTAAGTGACCCAAGTTGAACAATAATCCTCAACCCTATTTAGTATTTTATTTCATTTCCTTGTACTCATTTTATTAGTTGTAACTTTGATCAACACTTGAGTTATGGACTAAAGGGTAAATTCACAATTAGAGCGCGAGGCAGAAACTTCATTTCATAATAGGGAGAAAAAGTAATTTACCATTGAATCGTTTCGTTCTTCAAGCGTATTGTATAAGTTTATAAAGCGTCATGTTTTATAATTTAGTGTTGTATCCTTTGTGGCTTATTTATCCTTTTTCTATATTATTATTGATTATTAACATAATTATAATTCATTCAATTAAGCAGTTTTGTGACTGTTGGGTTTGCTCACTAAATGTAGCATCTTCACTAAATGCAGCATATGAAAGGTCGGGAGTTGTGATTTGAATTGATTAAATTATTAATGACACTAAAGACGTTTAATGACTATCGCTCTTAGTTCTTGTATCAAACTCAAAAGCCTCTCTACTACTATATAAACAATAGAAGTCTTGTTTGGAAGGATGCTTCCAAGATCATCAACTTACAACAAAATACAAACACTTGTGAAGCTTGTCACGCTTCTGTTTCTAATTCTTTATTTGAAGTTTCAAGTTTCAAGTTTCAATTCGGGTGTTCGGTTCTCCTCGACAAACAAACTGTTTCGGCTGTTGTACCCTAGAAACAGACGGATTCTCTTGGAAGACCCGTAATCTATTTTAAGTGACCCAAGTTGAACAATAATCCTCAACCCTATTTAGTATTTTATTTCATTTCCTTGTACTCATTTTATTAGTTGTAACTTTGATCAACACTTGAGTTATGGACTAAAGGGTAAATTCACAATTAGAGCGCGAGGCAGAAACTTCATTTCATAATAGGGAGAAAAAGTAATTTACCATTGAATCGTTTCGTTCTTCAAGCGTATTGTATAAGTTTATAAAGCGTCATGTTTTATAATTTAGTGTTGTATCCTTTGTGGCTTATTTATCCTTTTTCTATATTATTATTGATTATTAACATAATTATAATTCATTCAATTAAGCAGTTTTGTGACTGTTGGGTTTGCTCACTAAATGTAGCATCTTCACTAAATGCAGCATATGAAAGGTCGGGAGTTGTGATTTGAATTGATTAAATTATTAATGACACTAAAGACGTTCAATGACTATCGCTCTTAGTTCTTGTATCAAACTCAAAAGCCTCTCTACTACTATATAAACAATAGAAGTCTTGTTTGGAAGGATGCTTCCAAGATCATCAACTTACAACAAAATACAAACACTTGTGAAGCTTGTCACGCTTCTATTTCTAATTCATTATTTGAAATTTCAGGTTTCAATTCGGGTGTTAGGTCCTCCTTGACAAACAAACTGATTCGCTGTTGTACCCTGGAAACCGACGGATTCTCCTGGGAGACCCGCAACTATTTTAAGTGACCCATGTTGAACAATAATCCTCAACTCTATTTAGTGTTTTATTTATTTTCCTTGTACTCATTTTATTAGTTGTAACTTTGATCAACACTTTTTGTTAGATATTCGTTTATAAAAGGGAAATTAGATGGTATGAAGAAAATTTTGTCAAGAGAAAAAAAGTACGTAATTATTTTAATATGTTTGTGGTTATTTTAATACTTGTATTCATGATGGTGATGTAGAAAATGTCTGAAAACTGAATAACGTATCGGTTGATATTCGGTTTGCCATTAATAAAAAGTTCTTATTATTTGGAGATAGACAATAGTAATAATAGAAATAATATTACACCAAGCTTTAGGCGTTGCATTTTTTTTAAAGAGAATAATTTTACAAAAATAATTTCTATATAAAATGTTATTATAAAATAAGCATATAAACGTTGAAAAGTACTGAATAACAAAAATGATTATTTGGTATTGTAATTAACTAACTTTTTTATGTATTGTATTTTACTTAATGAAAAATATTCACAAGGAAGATACCGTTTTTATTTATTTTCAATCTAAATTCACAATTTCAATAAAATTGGGTTCCTTTTTTTAAATCAATTTGTACTTTCAAAAGACTATTATTATATTTGTAGAAATAAAAAGTAATCTTATTTTAAATATTTTTCCCATGTTTTGTTTTTTGTAAACAGTATTTTAATTTACATTAGTAATTTCTAGAAGCCATATGTTGACTTAAATTAACGGGAGATAACAAAATCACTATTTTAATAAAAAAGCATGCATTTTTTAAAAAAATAATTTATTTATAGCTGCTGAATATGTTGTTAACATGTATGGTCAGATTGTTTCATTATATTATTCATTACATGTCTTACTGCAAAACTGGTGTGCTTATTTGACAACAATGCTTATTGTTATGGTTTATTTGTATCCAGGAGTGCACATATTAGTCGGTGAACATGAGTTCATACAAATACGGCTTGTATGCTTCTCATGGATGTATACCTTATAATGATCTATATGTTCATAATCATGTACCAAGAATGGATCTGAAATGGGGTGTTTGGGAGTATCATGTAATGATGAATGTCATAGAACCCACTTCTGCTGATGCATTGTCTGGTGAAAATTTGATTCCAAATGTGAAAGGTTACACTTCAATATGTGGAGGTGTAGCAACATGGAGACATCATATGATAGTGGGGTCTTGCTTTGCTTGGATGTAAAAGAAGAAAATTATTTTTAGACAAATTATCTATATCATTCTTTTAGTTGGATTTCGGTTTCTTCAAGTAGTTGTGTGTGTCTTATCTCATAAGCTTAAGGATATGTAACAATAATTAAGTGCTATTTAATTTTAGCAAGTTTACTTCTTATAACTTAGACTGTATATATATTTTTCATCAGTTTCTATACATTGTAGACTTTTTGCAGAATGTAAATTCTTTCATTTCTTGTGATAAGATCTTATAAAGATTTACGTCTGCTCTATTTGAGGCAATGAAAGATGGTTCATAATGGTTATGCAATTAGTTTTGGTCAATTTAAAATCCATGTATTACTCCTATTTTTTGTATCAATACATAGGAAACCTTGTGTAATTAAGTTGATCATGATATCCTTTCAATGCCATAAGAGGTGCATGTGGTTCAACTCAAGTTTGTTAAGTCCCCTAGCGAGGTGATTCACCAGCACGAGTCCATCATGAATTAACATTCAGTATAAAAATACAATTAGTACATGTTTTTTTTATTATTGGTTTGATATGCATTTGTATACCCTCAACTTTTGAAAATTTGAAATTGAGTAATGAGCATTAAGGTTATACATTGCAGAACAAGATGAATGGTTACCTTCTTATCAATGCAAATAGAGGCTTGAAAGATGAGACTTGGGGTTTTTTAATTCTAATAAATTAGAACTTTATATATCATTCATGTGTTACCCAAATTGTTTATTAACCTAATAATAATGGATAATATGTTTGTAGTGCATGCTTGTGACATGGTTGCTGTTGCTTAGATTATGATTCATGAAGGCCATGCTAATCCTTCATTTTCTTGATCACACTTCTTGCTGGGCTGATGAGAGGCCTACAATCTGGAAAATATTTTTTTAATGATTTTTTATTAATTAATTTACAAATTATCTTATGTACTTTTAGTTAGGGGTGTTCCTTGGATTTCGGGTTTTTCCGGGTTGGTTTATTCAGGCTTTAATCTAGAACAAAAACTCGACCCAAAACTACAGTTTACTTGGGTTTGGTTTTTTCGGTTAAAGTTTTTCGGGTTTCGGAAATCTTAGAAAAATAAATTAAAAAATATAAAAAGCTATATGCTAAAATCATGGGCAAACACTATTCATATAACTACAAACCATTAGATAGAACAAATTCAATTATGGGCAAACAGTATTCATATATAGACTTTAAACCATTGGATAGGGGCTTTCTCATAATAAGAGACGGCAACAAGAAACACATGGTAATTAACTAAATACTACCATTTTCATGTTAATTGCCCAATATAATGCATATAGCATATTAATACATTACGCACTAGATCATTAGAAAATATCAGGTTTTAAACAAAATATTTATTTGGGTTAACCCGAACCCCATAACTTATACCTAGAAACCAACCCAAATTACTACAGTATGCGTTGAGGTTGGCCTTTTTTCGGGTTCCAATGTTTGGGTTTTATTGGGTCAGGTTTCAGGTTCTGAGTTTCGGATAAAAGTGATTGACCTACTTTCAGTTAGTTGGTTATAAAATTGTTTACTTGCAATACATTTGTTGTTTTGCTTCAAAGCATATAAATATGAAATTGTGGAACTTATACAAGCAAATAAGCATAATGATGCAGCTGCACTTAATAAGTGGATTTTGGAAAAGCGATTGCAGATTCAACTGACGTTGTAAGTAGCACATCTATTGTAGTGCTGACCGAACGTGCTCTTAGAGAGTTAGAGTCTTAGTGTTATTATTAGCGCGTCGAACAATCTTTTAAAGGATGAATAATACTAATTGTGTAATTTTTTAAGAAAGAGGAATTGATAATCTCCAAAGACGATCGTATGGAAAAAAACAACAAGAATATATACAAAGAGAGCAATGCCAAAGTATATAAGGTAATTTCTCCTATACAATTATCACACCCCCATCTCGGGCCTAGGAGTGTGATCAATAGTTGGTACCATGTTTGTAAATAAATCAGAGTTACGGTTATTAGCGGAAGACTTATAAAAACTTAAGGATCGATATTATAAATATTTACAATACAAAAGACGAGTCAAAAGTCTCGTTTAAGTTTACTAGTTATAAGTTTTACAAAACCACCATATTTTAATATTTACATAAAATTATCCGAGCCACCGGATTCTTGAGCTCTTCGTCTTTCAAGCTCTAATCTTGGTTACCTGCAAAATGTTAATAAAATACGTCAGCAACGAATGCTGGTGAATATGCTGACGCTAAAAATATT
The DNA here is from genome assembly GCF_021521415.1 of Bidens hawaiensis. Taxonomy (NCBI): domain Eukaryota; kingdom Viridiplantae; phylum Streptophyta; class Magnoliopsida; order Asterales; family Asteraceae; genus Bidens; species Bidens hawaiensis. Next base: position 129,223 of record NW_027495135.1, on the reverse strand, counting down.
TTCTTTACTTAATCACCCATCGAGACCACGTAAGTCTTGGCCCATCTTGGCTTAGAAATAATCAAGTTAAACAATCATCATAAAATCGAGTCTCTACACTAGGTCACCTCAGCAAAACACCGCAGGGTTTCGACATAACTTAGGTACCATAAATATACACATGGTTAGTCTCACTCGGACGTAACTTAGGTCCGGCCCATCGTGGCTGGAGGTCGTGACCAAGCGTGGTGCGATGTGCCCACCGCATTCCACATATGTAAGGATCCAGACAAACGTATACCACAGCCTGAGGGCTAGGCTTATACTCTTATTTACAATGTTTTTAGAGACACGTAGCCTTATGTAAAGATTTACACATAAAACGTTTGATTATTTGAAAACAAGTTTGTAAGAGTGGGGCGTATTCACCTTTCAAATGGGATCGGCTTCCAACACCGTCAGTTGAGTCTTTCTTGCTATCTCGCACCTATAGTACGAGTATAACCTTTGTTAGTCGGATACACGATCCGGCTTAAGACCTTTAGTCTTATTATCTCGATGAACCTTAGTTCATTATCTCTTTTTACTTTAAAACCTTTAGTTAAAAAGTAATATTTATAAACCTTTAGTTTATTTATAAAAACCCTACGTTTCTTCTTCTTTAAGAAAGTACTTCTTTCTTTATTATTTAAGCATACTCATTATACTTAAACAATATATTTTATAACAAAGAATATTCATATACATATATACTCACATATATATATATATATTTCATTTTTCTTTCTTTATTTTCTTTGTTATATATTTCTTTGTTTATCGAGAATAACTTTGACTTTAGGGTATTAAGCCCTTATTTTACTATTATTTTATTTGGGCATTATGCCTACCTTTGTCGGCTCAATAAACCCTATTCACTCGGGCAGCACTTCGACTCTATTTCTTTATTAACGCCCGGTTGATCAACCCTTTGCTTGGATACTCGAATCGAACAGCAACATTTCTCGGCACGCTCTACGAGATGATCGTCGGGACGTCGGGCCAGCACCTCCCTCTTGATTAGAATGTCGTTGTGGAGTGGTACGGTTGTCGAGGTAATAGGCACAGAATACGAGTAATCAGGCACGTTTTACGAGGAATTTTTAGAGAGAGAGTGGATATTATAGAGAGAGAGTTGAGAGCTGAGTTTGGAATGGATTGAATGAGACCCCATGGCCGCTATTTATAGACTCGATTTTGGATCCCATCGCGCTACGCGATGGGCTCCTTGGCTAACCTATCGCGTATCGCGATATAGGTTAGCTGAGTCACTGCGTAGACCTGCCACGTGGTAGGCGCCGCGCCACGTGGCAACACGTGGTGCACGTGTTGCCACGTGGCGGCAGACGTAGCCACCATGTGCCACGTGGCACACGTGTCACTTGTGTTAGACGACCCAATTGCGGGCCAAAAATGTGTGTTACAAGAACAAGTGGGGGGTATTTCTTTCTCATTTCAGACTCGAGTTCCCATATATACTCAGGTCCTCTTCGAGAATCCCATTTCACTTTTACGATTTTCAATGTTCGTCGTTTTAATTTCTTAGTTTTCGAATCTTCAATTTGAATTGGTCTTTCAATGAATTTTAAGTTCTCGTTAATTTCTACGTCTTTTAGTGGCATTGAAAGAGATTCGTCGGCTAGATATTTACGCAGATTCGAAACATGGAATACGTCGTGTATCCCTTGCATTTCCTCAGGCAGTGGCAAACGATATGCAACAGTGCCGATTCGTTCGAGTACCTCAAAGGGTCCGACAAATCTAGGACTTAGCTTTCCTTTCTTACCGAAACGAACTACGCCTTTCCATGGCGAGACTTTTAATAAGACTTTGTCACTAATATTGAACTCTAACGGCTTACGACGGACATCGGCGTAACTCTTTTGGCGATCACGTGCCGTCTTAAGTCGTTCTCGAATTTGAATAACTTTGTCGGTAGTTTCTTGGACTATTTCGGGTCCAGAAAATTGATTATCTCCGGTTTCAGACCAGCACACGGGCGTTCTACATTTCTTACCATATAACGCCTCGAATGGTGCGGCTTGAATGCTCGAGTGATAACTATTATTATACGAGAATTCCATTAGGGGTAAGTGGTCATCCCAACTTCCACCTAAATCAATCACACAAGCTCGGAGCATGTCTTCCAACGTTTGAATTGTCCTTTCGCTTTGCCCATCAGTTTGCGGATGATAGGCGGTGCTAAGGTTAAGTTTCGTACCAAGAGCTTGTTGGAAGCTTTTCCAAAAATGAGACGTAAAACGACTGTCTCGATCAGAGATTATAGATAGCGGTACTCCATGTAAAGCAACAATGTTGTTCACATAAATACGCGCTAATCTATCCATTGAGTACGACTCGTTGATTGGAATAAAGTGAGCGGATTTGGTTAATCTATCGACGATCACCCAAATAGCATTATGTTGTCGAGTCGTTCTCGGGAGTTTGGTTATGAAATCCATGGTTATTAACTCCCACTTCCATACAGGAAGTTCGGGTTGCTGAAGCAGTCCCGAAGGCTTTTGGTGTTTAGCCTTGACTTTCAAACATATTAGACATTTCGTAACGTGCGAAGCGATGTCCTTTTTCATTCCATTCCACCAGTAGTTTGACTTGAGGTTTTAATACATTTTATCACTACCGGGGTGCATCATGTACTTGGACTTATGAGCTTCGTTCATAATATTTTCACGCAAATCCCCAATGATTGGTACCCAAATTCGGTTTCCTATTCTAAGGATACCATCGTCACCTTTGACTAACGAGTCAATGGTGCCGTTACGTTTTTCATCGGAGATCTTGTTTTCACTGATTGCTTGAATTTGAGCAGATTTGATTTGATCGATAAGATCGATTTGAAGTTCTAGCCTTAATGCTCGGACTCTCTTTGGCTTTTCGTGCTCTTTACGACTCAAGGCATCAGCCACAACGTTGGCCTTACCTTCGTGATAAACGATCTCACAGTCATAGTCGTTAAGAGTTTCCATCCAGCGTCGTTGGTGCTTATTAAGCTCTTTTTGCTCAAAGATGTGTTTCAAGATTTTATGATCAGTGTACACGATAAATCTTACTCCATAGAGATAGTGCCTCCATATCTTAAGTGCAAAGATTATGGCGCCTAACTCTAGATCGTGAGTTGTATAGTTCTTCTCGTGCACCTTGAGTTGACGAGAGGCTTAAGCGATTACCTTCTTTCATTGCATTAGCACACATCCCAAACCGGAATGAGACGCATCGCTAAAGACAACGAAATCTTCAGTACCTTCTGGCAAGGCCAATATAGGAGCTTGGGTAAGCTTTTGTTTGAGTATATCGAATGCCTCTTGTTGTTTCGTTCCCCATTCATACTTGATGTTTTTGCGAGTTAAAGAAGTTAAGGGAACAGCAATTTGGGAAATGTTTTCGATGAACCTACGGTAATAGCCGGCCAATCCTAAGAAACTTCGGATCTCGGTTGGCGACTTTGGGATCTCCCACTTTGAGATTGCTTCAATCTTAGAGGGATCGACTTGAATACCGTTGACGTTGATGATATGACCAAGAAATTGCACTTCGGGTAACCAGAATTCACATTTTGAGAACTTGGCGTACAACTTCTCGGTTATTAGAATTTCAAGTAAGGCTCAAAGATGATTTTCATGATCGTCCTTAGACTTAGAATAAATGAGTATGTCGTCGATGAAAACGATAACAAATTTATCAAAGTAAGGCTTACAGATTCGGTTCATCATATCCATGAACGCAGCTGGCACATTAGTAAGTCCGAATGACATAATGGTGAACTCATAATGGCCATACCTTGTTCGAAAGGCGGTTTTCGGAATATCTTCAGATTGAACTTTAAGTTGGTGATAGCCAGAACGAAGATCGATTTTTGAAAAGAAGCTAGCACCTTGAAGTTGATCGAATAGATCGTCAATTCGAGGGAGTGGATAGCGATTCTTGATTGTGACTTTGTTGAGAGCTCGATAGTCGATGCACATTCGCATGGGTCCATCCTTCTTCTTGACGAATATTATCGGTGCTCCCCATGGTGATGAACTCGGTCGTATAAAGCCTTTCTCAAGAAGCTTGTCAAGTTGTTTCATTAGTTCTTTCATCTCGGTTGGCGCAAGGAGGTATAGAGCTTTGGCAATCGGAGCAGTACCAGGAATAAGATCGATCATAAACTCTACTTCACGATCGGGAGGAATGCCGGGAAGTTCGTCGGGAAATACATCGGCAAAATCGGAAACAATAGGAACGTCTTTGATTTCTTTGGGCTTTGATTCGTCGGTGACGTAGGCCATGAATGCTAAGCATCCTTGATTTAAACATTTGTTAGCCCTTATCATTGAGATTAGGGTAACTCAGCCTGCGTCTTTATCCCCTTCAATTCGAATGGTTCGTTTATCCGGGGCTTGAAGTTCAACGGTCTTGCTATTGCAAAGGATACATGCATGGTTGTCGGATAACCAATCCATACCCAATACAACATCAAAACCAGCAAGAGTCATAGGTAGCAATTGAATGGGCAAAACATATTCGGCTAATAAGATTTTTCCGTTTTCTAAAGCTTCGGAGATTTTAATTGTTTCGCCACTAGCGGTGTCGACGCTTAGAGTTTTATTTAGTTTAATTAAAGGTTTGTTTAATAGACTACAAAACTTATAATCTATAAAACTTATGTTGGCACCCGAATCAAACAAGACTCTAGCATAAGTATTGTTAACTAGGAACGTACTGGTAATGGTTTCCGGTGTGTCGGCCGCTTTCTTCGTATCGAGGACGAAGACTCTTGCATTACCTTTCTTGGGCTCGTTCTTTTGACCGCTACCACCCGCACCACCTGTCGCGGGTTTATTTTTGGGGCATTAAAAGCTGAGATGTCCCATCTCCTTACAGTTGTAGTAGGTCATCTTCTTTTTCCAACAATCGGCCGTGGTGTGGCCGGGTCGATTACATGATTCACAGACTCGAGGAGTGAAGTTACATTTACCCCTATGATGTTTCTTACGAATTTTGCATTGTGGAACACTGGGGATGAAGCTGGACCTTCGTTGGTCAACTCCCTTACCCTTGAAACGAGTATCTCCTCCCCTCCTTGAGACGTGTGTTGTTACGACTTCCTTATCCTCTTCCTTATTGCGGATCATTCCGCCCATTAAATACCCTGCCAACTCCATCGCGGAGTCAGCGGTTTATGGTAAGTGTGACCTCACCATGTCACGAATCTCTCGTGGCAGTCCCCAAATGTAACGTGTCACTTTGCTGGATTTAGGGGTAACCAGCTGGGGAACCAAACGACAATATTCGTGGAATTTCGTATTATACTCACGAAGGTTCGTTCCAATAACCTTGTGAGCCAAGAACTTGGTTTGAATTTGGTTCGTCTCGTGCATCAGACAGAACTTCAACATCAACAACTCTTTAAACTCATTCCAGGTCATGTTGTACATCACCTCCCTTCCTCTACTCATCATTAACGTGTTCCACCACTCCAGTGCCTCGCCTTTGAACATCAAGGCAGAGTATTGAATCTTCTCTTCGTCCGAACACTTGCTTGTAGTTACAATTGTCTCCATCTCTTCGAGCCACCTCACGGTTGTGATGGCTCCCTTGTCACCATGAAATTCTTTTGCCCCATAATACTTAAAGTATTTAAACGAACACCAACCGATCTTAAGTTTCTTAAATTCTTGTCTAACACCTCTATCGGCATTCGACTCATGAACGCTCTCTTCTAAATGAGATGGTTTCGGACGAGACTTAACAGATTTTTGGGAAGGGTGAACAGATTGAGAATGTTTTGTTTGTCTAGATTGTGATCTAAATTCAGATTCTTCCCTAACAGCCTTCTTAATCATTTGTTGTATTTGGTTCATATATTTATCGGGAATTGGTTCCACTTGTTCTTTCTCGGGACCTTTCCCTTTTGCTTCACGTTTATCGGCTTTCTTTCGGGAAACCTCTCGATTATCGCTTTGTCTAGACATTCTTTTATCTTTTGTTCTTTTTATCTGAAATTTAACATATTTCTTTTCTTAATATACAAGTTTATTTATTTCACATATACATATCATAAATGATATGTATATTATTTTACAACATACTTATATATCTTTTTTAAGCGATATATAACTCCTATCCTTATTACATGGTTTATTACACATAACATACAAACACTATTAACATGTAAAACTTCATCTCTCGAAACATGCCATCATCATTATCATCCTTTTAATCCTTCATGAATTTCTTCACCACCTTGGTTAGCTTGTTACACTTTCGAAGAAGCTTGTCTCCTATCTTCTTCTTTTTCTTCTCATCAACATCAATGTTCTTCCTCAACTCATCCATTTCTTGTAGGGCTCGTTCCAAATGCTCCTCCTGCGACTGAGGTATGTCAGTAGAATACCCGTATCTTGGAGGTGGGTCGCGGTAACCCATTATTACTATGTCATAGTGGTTTTTCGGGTTTGGATATGGAGATGTTGTTACATCGGAGGGATAGTTGAAGAATGCATCGGCTGCTTCATTTTGCTCGCGGATCTCGTTAGCTTGTTCCTCAATCGATGGGATCTTGCCTTGAAATGGTGGGAAGCTTGATGATGCTTTACCATTGAGTTAATGGAGGAATTGCATATATGGGTCGACAGAACCATAACTTGGGGTTGAGTGTTGTTCTTCTTCCGGTGTGGTTACTTCATTTGGATTGTCCGGATATTCATCCTCGGGGTCGGTTTCCTCTTTCGGTTCCTATTCTGGTTCTTCTTCAGGTTCCTCATTGGTCCTTGCCGGTATGTGAATTTTCTCGTATGGCATTGTCACTCTCATCTTGGGCTTGTGTGATGGCCTTTCCCTGTTGACATGAGAATCAGCAGAATCCTTAGTTGATGTGGCGGTATGCCATCTTCTTTGATCGGAGTGGCATTGCATCCAGTCGGATGAAGAAGATTTTGGTTCCTCCTTGATTGGTAAATTGGAGAGGAAAGCATACGAAGGATGAGGATTCGGTGGTAAGTGGGTTGATCCTCCGGATGGGTAATACGGTGGGATTTCAGTTGGTTTGATAAGTTGGGATCTCGGTCGGATGATACATAGGTAGGCTTGTTGGATGATAGCTGGAGTGCCTTGGTGCTTGGTATGTTTGATGCGGGGTATTATCAAGGTGATAAATTGGACTTGGGTTGGAATTTTGTTTTTGTTCTTCGTTGGAGTTGAAAAATGATTCAAAGTAGTCTTTGCTCATGATGTCTCTTGGGAACTTGTAGTACTTTCTTGCCCTTCTAGCTTCATTATCATAATATTCCATTAACTTCTCGTAAGACATAAGATAGGTGGTTTAGATTGAAGAGAGGGAAAGAAAGGGTTACCAACCAATCTTATCCCTATTCAAATACACAAGTATGTTGGTGCATTATGCCAGTAGTTCAGTATCTCGTGTTTATTTGTGTCTGTAATCGTTTAAACTGTTTGCTTTATGTTGAACGTGTTATTATATATTCTCCCTTGTTTAAGCGAACTTGAAGTCAGCGAAGTTAAGAAAACTTCGCCTAGTATGTTAGGCGAAGTTGTCGAGTTATATAAACTCATAACTTCGGCTTGTTTGATTGAATTTTGAACGATTGGTTTTGTGATTCTCTGAATCACGTGTTTGTTCTTGCAATATATCAAGTTTCATCTTATATTCTCTTGTGTTTGCTTATATTAAACGTATTAATCGTCTCGACACTCGTATCGTATACGTGGGGATTCCGAAACATCGTGTTACGAGATACTCCTATGTAGATCCGGCTGGGAACCTACAATTGGTATCAGAGCGTTTTGCTCGTGATTGTGTGGTTCGGGATTATCACACGGGTGTCAAGATCGTTCCGTTAGACCATTCGCGGAATGAGTTTACGTTGAAATACCTCGTTTTTGTCAATTGCTCCTCATCACTCATCAAATACACCTTCAAGTCACCCTCGCGTCCCTCGAAATCGACCTAACTAAACCTGCAAAACTCCATTGTTCTTCAGGCGAAGTTGCCGTCACCCATACTAGGGTTTTAGCGAACATATAGGGTTTCAGCGAAGTTGTGACTAGCGAAGTTGTAACAACTTGCGAAGTTGTGTAGTCAGCGAATTTGTGTAGCAGGCTAAGTTGTTGAGTAGCGAAGTTTAGTTTTGCGAAGTTGTCATAAAGCGAAGTTATAAGTGAAGTTGTAATAACTTCGCTGCTTACTGCACGCAGTATCTTATTTTTTAGTTCTAAGTTTCGTTTCGATCAATGACTTCCATAAACATCACTGAACTGGTAAAGATGGAGGTTGAAGCTGGTTCAGCAACTAAGGCTCCAAAACTGCTTAAAGGTACTGATTTCGTTGCATGGAAAGATAGATTTGAACAGTATGTGAAGTATCAAGACGCAAAGATGTGGGTCTGCATTCAAGACGGGTACATTCCACCAACATCCATGTTTGAAGGTTTTGAACAGATTAAGAAGTACAGTAAGACGGAAGATGATGAAAAGAAAATGTATGAGGCAGAAAGTAAAGCGCATGCAGCTATAACGATGGCACTTCCACATGAGATTCTTCATACTTTCAAAAAATACAAAACTGCTAGAGAACTATGGGAAGCACTAGAGAATAGATATGAAGGAAAGGTTGGGATACGAACCTCCAAAACAAAGCTGCTGAAAACTCAATTCTTAGTATTCAAGTATCTGAAAAATGAATCACTTGATGACATCATCACACGATATTATCATTTGATGAACGAGCTAAATAACTACTCCATTGAATACAAGGAAGAAGAGATAATGGAAAAGCTTCTTGATGTTCTCCCACCCAAATGGGAGATGTACACTGTTCTGATGAGAGAAGATAAGGACTTTGAGATGATTGATTTGGAGACGGTGGTAAATAAGTTACGGAATTTTGAACTCAACATGGCTCGAAAGGAGACACCAATCTCAAGTTCAAAATCCGGGATCCGGGAATGTATGGTGCTAAAGTCACTCCAAACTCCAGTTCAAAATCGATATCCACTGCCTACTACTCAAAGGGGGAATCAAACTCCATTCCAGATGGTCATGTGATTCTCAATATGGATGGTGACGTATGTTTCGTAGCAGGAGGTAGTAGTTCCTCAAAACCTCAAACCACAACTGGTAATTTCTCAAACAATGCTTCTAGTAAGAACTACTCACAAATGCCTATGAGTGTGAAATCAGCTGAACAACAGTTTGCTCTTTATGCCTCCTTCATTTCATCTTATGAGAATTACATCAAAGGAAAAATAGTCGACCCTGCTACTTTGGATGAAGACTATGATCAGATCGACGCTGATGATCTGGAAGAAATGGATCTGCAGTGGCAGATGGCAATGATAGTAAGAAGGGTAAAGAGATTTATGAAGAAAACTGGTAAAAAGTTCGTGGGAGAAAGACGGGGTTTGATAAGTCAAAAGTTCGTTGTTATAACTGTCAACAAAATGGTCACTTTTCTAAGGAGTGTACAAATAAGAGGGTCGAACGAAGCCAAAACAGTCCTGCTCAATAGAATGGGGGTGGAAATGAAAACAAGGCTATGGTATCTCAGCAAAACGGAGGATACAACTGGAATATACAAGTTGAGGAGGTGTTCGAACAGGCAAATCTGGTGAATATTGAAACTGGAGGAAGTGACAAAGAGATGGGGGAAGATCAAGCATACATGGCAGAAGTGAACGATCAACTCTCAGAGGTATGTTCTGAATCTCATTGTGAACATTGTGAAACCTGTCTGATCAATTGAAAGCATTAACTGATCAATTTGTTAGTTTGGACACTCAATTTAAAAATCTAAAAAAAGAACATCACTATTCTAAAACTAAAGAAAACAACTACTTGGTAAAAATAAAAGCCAGTGAAAAAGATATCAGAAGCCTTAAAGCCATCCTAGCTGAAAAAATACAAGTGATTGATCTTAGTTATGAAGTGTTAGAAGAAAAGACCAAACTAATTGCTGAAAAAGATAAACAGATAGCTGATTACCAGGTGAAAGTGGTGGAATTGAACAAAAAAATTGAACAATTTAGAAATTCTTCTGCAATGTTAGATCACTTCATAAGTGTTCAACGCTCCCCGGTTAACAAAGGGGGAATTGGATTCTCAGAAGTTCCGCCACCATACAACAATAACTATACATATAATCCTAGTAATCAGCAATCTGCGAATGTTGAAATTAGTCAGACAGTTCCAATAAAAGTTTCTGAAGTCAATGAGAGTGAAACGAGTAAGACAAGTTCTAATGTCACAAGTTCTGTCTCAAGCTCTGTCTCGTCAAATTCGGACAAGTCGTCCGAATCGGGTGAGATAAAAGAAGAGGTTGTGTTACTAAAACGTGGGGAGGACTATAAGTTTGATGAAAATAAATCTTCCCTAAATCCGTTTGTCCCACCATATGTGAGACAAACTGATAATAACGCAACCTCGACATCTGCAACAACTTTTGAGACGAAAGTTCCAAACAGCCAGAATAGTTTGAACAGAAGTTGTTTTAGATGCAATAGGATAGGACACACCTTGTCGCTGATTGTCCTCTGAAACAGAGAAAATCTAGAAATATGAGGCCTACTATAACTAAGAATAAAATGAATACTAATTATGATGCTGGTAAGAATGTGAACACACCAAATTTCAATCATTGGATTAATCCAAGATTTCAAAGAAATTAGTCTCGTTTTTTCCCAGTGAATTACCAAACCAACAAGTATAACTCCATTAACTCACGAAGGTTTGGATGGCCTCATAGCCAGTCATCTAGAAATTTTCCTTTCAGAACTTATAGAAACTCTCCTCAAACTGACTTTGGGCAACCAAGGTACTGGATGCCGGATAACAGGTTTAATCAACCCAAGACCAGAAGGTCTTGGGTCCCCAGATTTTAATATATTTCTTTAATTGTGCAGGAACAGTCAAACAGGGCTGTAAACAATATGTGGGTTGTTGACAGTGGCTGTTCCCGGCACATGACCAGTAACAAGAAATTGTTACGTGACTGGAAGTCTGTTCAAGGAGGAAGGGTTAGCTTCGTAGGAGAAAGTGGAGGAAGAATTAGTGGGATTGGGACTGTGATGAATAGAAGAATAAAGTTGGAAAAAGTGAATTTTATGGAAGAGTTGAAACACAACCTGTTGAGTGTCTCTCAGATTTGTGACAAAGAATACACCGTTCATTTTACTAAAGATTAGACACTCGTACTTTATCCTGGTTTCAAGATACCAGAGACCTGGGTTGTGATGATAGCTCCAAGAGAGAAGAACACGTATGTAATGGATATGAGATCAACCGAGATGACAACAGAAGAGTCGTGTCTTCTGTCAAAAGCAACAGAGTCTGAGTCAGAGTTGTGGCACCGAAGAATGGGTCATATACATCTCCGTAAGATGAACTACATAGTCAAAAATGGGTTGGTACTAGGGGTTCCTTTGAAGAACTTCAATTTTGAAGACCAATGTGTATCATGCAAGAAAGGAAAACAACACAAGAAGCCACATCACTCCAAGAAAGTTAACTCAATTGTCAGCACCTTGGACCTACTTCACATGAATCTATTTGGTCCGGTGAATGTAAAGAGTCTAGGAGGAACTTCATACTGTTTGGTGGAAACCGATGATTTCTCACGATACTCTTGGGTCTATTTTCTGAAGGCAAAAGATGAGACAGTTCAGTTGGTAATTAACTTGATTACCAAGGTGGAAAATATTGTTGGGAGGAAGGTTAAGTACATCAGGAGTGATAATGGTACAGAGTTCAAGAACTATCAGATGGAGATGTTTTGCTTACAGAAAGGGATAGAGCATCAGTACAGCGCCCCATATACTCCGCAACAAAATGGAGTAGCTGAAAGGAAGAATAGAACTCTAATCGAAGGCGCCAGAACCATGCTGGCAGATGCTAAACATACCGTGGTGTTCTGGGCTGAGGCTGTTGCTACAGCCTGTTATATCCTTTATTGTGTTTTAACTGTTAAAAGATTAAATAAAACCTGTTATGAACTTATGCATGGTAGAAAGCCAAACTTGAAAGGTCTTGAACCTTTCGGGTCCCCATGTTCGATATTAAAGACTAACTCTAAATTTGGTGAGAAAGCTGACGAAGGTATCTTAGTTGGCTATGTTATTGGAACACCTAACAAAAGAGTCTTTAATCTATCAAACAGCAAGGTTGTGGTGGTTTGTAACACTGACATTACTAGTTACAAATCACCAAGGCCTAGCATGGGACCGGCAGAGGCTTTCGACTATGATAAGCTATTCAAATCTTTTAATGTACCTTACTTGGATTTTGCAGACATTAATGATAAAATAGCCTCACAGATGCTGTATGACGAAGAGGAGGACATTGTACAACGTCCGCAATATAATGAAAATCAACCGACCTCGACAAGTGCGGTTGAAACTCCTGCTGTCTCGAATGAAGATGAATTCTACAATCCATTTCACACTCAACCTCAGCCTCACTCTGATGAACTCTCTTCAAATCTTGAGAATGATCTAGAAGTCGGTCCGGTACAGACCACCAAAATTCACAAGAATCATCATTTGGAGAATGTGATCGGTAATCCTTCTGATGGTGTACGTACTAGAAGAAGTTTGGATGAACACACATGTGTGTATGCAAGCATTAAAGACACGGGTATTATAAATGAGTGCTTGTACACCTGCTTCATCAGTCAGATTGAACCAAAGAATTATCAAATGGCACTGAAGGATAACTTGTGGGTTGAAGCCATGCAGGAAGAACTGGCACAGTTTGAGAAGATGGAAGTATGGCAGTTAGTTGAAAAACCGCAAGAAGTGAACGTTATCGGTACAAAGTGGGTTTTTAAATGCAAGAGAGATGAGAAAGGGATAATCATACGCAACAAGGCAAGATTGGTAGTTAAAGGGTTTAATCAACAGGAAGGAATAGATTATAACGAAGTGTTTGCTCCTATGGCCAGACTAGAAGCAATTTGACTGTTTCTGGCATTTGCTGCACACAAAGAGATGAAAGTGTTCCAGTTGGATGTGAAGAGTGCGTTTCTTAACGGAAAAGTCGATGAAGTGGTTTACGTAGAACAACCTCCTGGTTTTCCTGACCCAGATTTTCCTGATCATGTGTACAAACTAAGCAAAGCATTATATTGGCTATATCAGGCTCCTCGTGCCTGGTACGCAACTTTTTCAGATTACTTGATAGAGAATGGGTTTGAGAGAGGGAAGATCGACAGTACCTTGTTTGTCAAACGGAAGGGGGGTGACTTTCTACTCGTTCAGGTTTATGTGGACGATATCATCTTTGCTGCCTCAAGAATTACTATGTGTCAGGAGTTTGAAGCTGTCATGAAGAAATGGTTTGAAATGAGCTCCATGGGCGAATTAACTTTATTTTTGGGATTGCAGGTAGATCAGAAGAAATATGGCATGTTTATTCATCAAACGAATTATGTCCATAATGTGCTTAAACGCTTCAAGATGGATGATAGTACTCCATTCGACACTCCAATCTGCGTAAATCACAAACTGTGTGCTGATTTCGACAGTGATGAAGATGTGGATCCCACTCAATATCGGGCAATCATAGGTTCTTTAATGTATCTAACTGCATCTAGACCTGACATTATGTTTGCAGTTTGTCTTTGTGCTCGTTTTCGGGCAAACCCGAAGGAATCACAAATGAAAGGGAGTGAAAAGAATCTTGCGGTATCTTAAAGAAAAGCCTAAGTTGGGACTATGGTACTCGAAAGGGGGAGAACTGGATTTGGTAGCATAAACCGATTCTGACTATGGAGGTTGCAATCAGAACAGGAAGTCAACAACCGGTGGATGTCAGTTTCTCGGAGGAAGATTGGTGTCGTGCCAGTGCAAGAAGCAGACCTCTGTAGCCATTTCCACCTGCGAAGCAGAATACATGGCATCATCGAACTGCTGCTCCCAGGTTTTATGGATACAACAACAAATGCGCGATTATGGTCTGAATTTCACTCAAACTCCTATTTGCATTGATAACACTGCTGCTATCTCAGTAACTAACAATCCCGTTAAACACAGTAAAACTAAACATATTGACATTCGTTATCATTTTATATGGGATTGTGTTGAGAAGAAATTAATTTTGCTTGAAAAGGTTGATTCACTGGATAATTTTGCCGATCTTTTTACTAATGCATTTGACCGATCCCGTTTTCAAAATCTTGTTGAGCTTAATGGGATGATCAATCCCGAGTAACCTTGTTTTCTCTTTTATAAAAAAAACATCACTATCGCTTAGAATTATGTCGGTTGCTCAAGTTTGAAGGACATATCCCAAGGATATGTTTGGTCCTTACATCTACGTGTAGATTATAAGGATAGCCATTAACCAGATGACTGAAAGCGACCGGGGCGGTTTATGATGGGTTTTTATTCTTTCGCTTAAAATTAGTCGTTCATACTTAGTCAGAGGGACACATACTCATATGTGGTCGGTCCGGCTGATCCACTAGATCTTCAGGATAGCCGTTTACCTAAAGACTTTGACTTGTTTGGGGCGTTTGAATTTAAAATTTTTTTTAGGGGAAATGATATAATTTTTCAGTCTATAACTTCGCAAGAAGTTTCAATATGGTGTTAAAATGAAAATTGATCCAACCTTGGAAAGTGATAGTTAAACTGATTTTATGTGCTTAACTGGTGAAGTAATTAGACCAAAAAGACTTTAGAACAGTCATTGTATGTTATGGTAGCTTTCTATGGTGCGTAAATGTAGAAGTGATACAAACTAAATCTTCTCGATTTACTGTGGAGAGTCATTCTTAGTTGTGCATGTCTCCACATACATCTTTCCGAATGATAGGAAGAAAAGTGATTACCCAGTCATACACGAGCCCGTGAGTGTTCTGATTCCCGCAAAGATAGTGTTTAGTATATGCAGTGATCCAGATTCGGGACTTGCAGTTGTCTTAGATTTGTAGTTGTATAATTATTAAAAAAAAAACTCTAGTTATTATTGTTAAGCCTCATGAAGCTAATCTTATTAGAAATATCAAGAAAGAGGCAAGAAAGAATATTTCAATGTATAAGAAAGATCGGGAAGACGACTCAGAAGATCGACGTGTGATTATTGATTAATCAGACACCACGGGTCGAAGTCAACTCGGGGTGACTTGGGGAAAGCCAAATACGCTTTGAGAATAGATAGGAGGCATCACAATCTCTCATGTGATGTCCATCTAAATTTTGTGCTTAATTGAACCTAATCTGTATCACAGAAGCAATGAAAACCATACTAAGTTTTATACCTGCCTACAACCTGTTTCTCTATGTCATAATACCGCTGAACATGGATCTGAGTGGCAGCCTCTTAATTAGTATGATTCCTGTTCGGATCTTTTCTAAAACATGCAGGTTTTCGTCAAGACTGAAATTTGATCCCGTTTATTCTTATCCAATTTTTTGTATTTCGCATTATAGTTTAAACTTTTAAACTTTTGGTTGATTGGTTCTTTGATCGTTAAGTTTTAATTTTTTTGGGCGAAGTTAAATGCGAAGTTGACCATTGGTCAACTTTGAACAAAGTTGTTTTAAGTTAAATAATGGGCGAACTTACCAGATGGGCGAAGTTAGACGAAAGGCGAACTTACATGTGGGGCGAAGTTAAACTAACTTCGCCTCCTAGGTTTTCTGAAAACTATATAACTGGGATCTTGGTAAAATTTTGTCAAACCTTTAAACTTCTAAACCCTCGGCGAAGTTACTAGTTGAATCGAACCTCTCGTTTGTCAATTTTGTTCCATAAAACAGGTTGGTCCGATCGGAGAAACACATAATTCTTATTGTATGAGATTAATCGGTTTCTAAATTATCTTTTATGATCTTCTTCTTGTACCAAACCCTTCCCACAACGTCGGTCCGATTTGAATGCAATTTTCGGTGATATTAAGCTACTTAATACCTAAATCGCATTACCCTAGTCCTATTGCTTCTATCGGATCGGCCATTTGTTGCTATAACTGGGTGTGAATCTTGTGCCGATTCGTATGGCGAAGTTAGGGTTTCAGGAGAAGTTGTTACAACTTG
Source organism: Bidens hawaiensis (assembly GCF_021521415.1). Classification (NCBI taxonomy): domain Eukaryota; kingdom Viridiplantae; phylum Streptophyta; class Magnoliopsida; order Asterales; family Asteraceae; genus Bidens; species Bidens hawaiensis. The sequence goes on along the minus strand of NW_027495135.1, from coordinate 113,153 downwards.
GCCAGTCATTTAACATCGCCTAAGCTATAACTTCTCCTATACCATGCAGGGCGAAGTTGTAGCCTACTGATGCACAGATCTAACTTGGCTCGTTTGTTTTACAGAGATGGCTGCTGTGGCAGGTGCTGGTGGAACTGGTGGTGACGAAGGCGGAGGTGATAAGAGACAATTTTTTCCGGGTCACAATATGTATATCACCTTTGATCCGGATGCTCGAGGAATTGACGATTACCGTGAGATAATTTCGTTTCTCATACGTTCACACATCTTCCATGCTATTACTACTACTCTTCCGATCTCACTACCGAACATTGAAGATTTCTGTAATACGGTTGAGTATGACTGTCGTGTTGATCCACCTGTGATGCGTTCTACAGTTGACAATCAAGTGGTACAATTCTCGGCTGATCAAATAAGGGTAGCTTTACAGTTTGGGGTTGAGACTACCAATGACCCCACTGACTTTTCGGCCACTTTCCGAAATGGTGCTTTTGTTCGTATGGGGTACTCGGGTCATTTGGAAGATACTCAGAGACAAAAGGGGTTTTTGTTAGATCAGTGGAGGTTTCTAATGCATGTGATGATTGTGTTCATGTCCGGTCGCAAAGCTGGTACGGATGGTACGGGGGCGAAGATGCAATCGGCTATGACTGCTTTAACCTACAACAAGCCTTATAGCTTTAGCCAGATGATTTTTTATGAGATTGATCGTCAGAGACGTGCTGTTGCACGGGAGAGATTTTTGATGTATCCGAGATTCCTACAGATGATTCTGAATCATGTAGCTCCTAATCTGCCACAACGACGTACTATTTCGTATGTGGAAAGTGTGTCTAAGAGAATCTTTGCGCAATGTAAGTCATCAAGTGCTCGTAGCAGACCTGAACTTCGTCCGATGCACACCGCCTTGTTTGGTTATTTAGTGAACCCTGCATATGTTACTCCTCCGGAAGATGAGTTTATGGATCCGCCACCGCAACAGGCTAATATCCCTCAACCACCACCCGTGGTACTGCAAGCACCGCCTGCTGATCCTGTTGCAGCTCTAGAAGAACAGGTTGATCTTGAAGCTGCCTTTGGAGGACAAGGGTTCTTTGATATGGAACGGATTAATCCAGCTGCTAAATTTCAAGCCTCAGTAGCTGAGGTGTCTGGTGTGAATATTTCCATGGTCGCTACATCTATGGCGGATTCTGAGAGAACTGACTCTGACTCCTCCACTGACGACATCGTTGAAGCACAAAAAATACTTGCCAGACAAGAAAGAATTCATGGCAAGAGAAAGAAAGACTTAGATGATAATGAATCAGATTATGAGGAGGATCTATATCGTCTGGTACGACGATCAAAGAAGGAAAGGGTTGGTGAAAGTTCTAGAGTTGGTGAAAGTTCGAGGGTTGTTCGTTTTTCCCCACCATTGTTATTCGGTATGACTATGTTACCTGCGACTTCAACTGTCACACTGCCGATAACCTCAAGTGTTCCTTTGATGACCACATCGTCATCATTTGGTATTCCTCCAACCACGTTTCAGTTTGCAGCACCGGAGATTGTTTCATTACCGCCTCCAACTCTCACTGCATCAGAGGTGGTTGTGCGATTTGTTGAATCCACGCTGGTAGCAACTGCTGGGTTACCTATCTCAATACCACTCACGGTCACTATTCAGTCTACTTCTGATATTCCCGTGACTTTGGGAATTCCACCGCCGTATGCTCAAGATGTTTCTCATATGCGGTTTGATTTTGACGCTACCCTGTCTGACTCCGAGAGGATTGCAGCTCTTAAACGGGTAGTTGCTGAGCAGTCGCGGATAAATCTCATTCAGACCCAAGCTATTCAACGGCTTGTGGCTGAGAATCAGCTTCAGTATTCTCTTCTGATCGAACACGGTATACTCTTTGATGTTCTTAAGAAGTTCTTAGCATCTTAGGGGGAGACAAGTTGTAAGTGTGATGAATTGAGGACAAAGAAGAGGCAAGACAGAGACGATGATCCCAATGCATCGAAAGATGCAGGTGGTGAGTTGCTAAGAACTGAACAGAATCTTGGGACTTCCACATCTCAGTGGGAGTCTGCTGGTCCGTCAAGCAGTACAGGTGGTGACACAGTGGTGGTTGTAGACGATGAGGAAGTGTTGGGAGATGATGAGTCAGTTGATGATGTCTTAATGGCTGATGAGATTGAAAAGATTGGGGAACAGATAGAGATTGACAGTGAGTTGGAAGAAGGAGAGATAGTTGATGATGGTGTAGAGCATGATATTCCAAGTATTGAAGAGGTAAAGCTGGGTCAAGGAGAGAGTGTGTCGGATGAGTCAGAATGGGAAGAACAGCCTAGATGGAAAGAATGATGTGCTCAATGGTTTTTCAAGACAAAGAAGCTTGCGGTACCAACGATATTCAATAAAAGTTACAATATCTAGGGCTATGCTGAGTCAAAGAAAGGTATCATTTGCTGGTTGTATGATGAAAAGTTGAAGTTGTTTGTGATAAAGCGTTATGATGGGATTCAGTATTTTAAGAAGGCATTGAGATCGCTCAACACCTTTCCTGAGTGTGAGGTGAAAGATTTGGCTCATTTGAGGTTGATTAATAGAAGTGATGACAACTTTGCGAGTGGGTTGGAAAGATTGTGTGGAAAGAAAGTGTGAAAGAGAAAAGGTTTGAGTTGTTGAAGCCACATAAAGGGAAGTTGGTCGAAGACAAGGAACGAGGCATGAGGGCTGATGGTAAGCCTTGGATGGTGATGAAATACAAGCCGATTCGGTGTTTGAAGGAGGTTCCGATGAAGATGATGCCCAAAGATGTGTTGAAGTATCTCAAGTGGTGGTACGTTGACTGCCAGACTGCTGAAGCTGTTCTGGAAGATGAGGATGAATAGGAGATCCTGAGAGTGTATGATCCCATGCACTTGGTTAATTTGTCTCAAGCTGATTTGCAGGTATTTAATGATAAGAAGATTTTCTATATTCCTGCGTGGAAGGATGAAGCTAAGAAGTACCAGAGGGTGGTCCCTATTTGTGTAAGACAGGGCGTTCATGCTTGAAGACGATTGGTACGAGATTTTTGGATTACGAGACACGAGAAAGAAGATAGAGATATGAAGCTACTGCCAAGGGGGAGTCTGTTGGTGCATTATGCCAGTAGTTCAGTATCTCGTGTTTATTTGTGTCTGTAATCGTTTAAACTGTTTGTTTTGTGTTGAACGTGTTATTATATGTTCGCCCTTGTTTAAGCGAACTTGAAGTCAGCGAAGTTAAGAAAACTTCGCCTAGTATGTTAGGAGAAGTTGTCGAGTTATATAAACTCATAACTTCGGCTTGTTTGATTGACTTTTGAACGATTGGTTTTATGATTCTCTGAATCATGTGTTTGTTATTGCAATATATCAAGTTTCATCTTATATTCTCTTGTGTTTGCTTATATTTAACGTATTAATCGTCTCGACACTCGTATCATATACGTGGGGATTCCGCACCCTCGTGTTACGAGATACTCCTGTGTAGATCTGGCTGGGAACCTACAAAGTAAATGTTTCCTATGCTTGGATTGAAGCTTGAGTATTGTTTTATGATACCCAATTCGTTAAGATCGATGGCTCTGATACCAACTTGTCACACCCCCATCTCGGGCCTAGGAGTGTGACCAATAGTTGGTAACATGTTTGTAAATAAATCAGAGTTACGGTTATTAGCGGAAGACTTATAAAAACTTAAGGATCGATATTATAAATATTTACAATACAAAAGACGAGACAAAAGTCTCGTTTAAGTTTACTTGTTATAAGTTTTACAAAGCCACCATATTTTAATATTTACATAAAATTATCCAAGCCATCGGATTCTTAAGCTCTTCGTCTTTCAAGCTCTAATCTTGGTTACTTGCAAAATGTTAATAAAATACGTCAGCAACGAATGCTGGTGAATATGCTGACGCTAAAAATATTTTCTTTACTTAATCACCCATCGAGACCACGTAAGTCTCGGCCCATCTTGGCTTAGAAATAATCAAGTTAAACAATCATCATAAAATCGAGTCTCTACACTAGGTCACCTCAGCAAACACCGCAGCGTTTCGGCATAACTTAGGTACCATAAATATACACATGGTCAGTCTCACTCGGACGTAACTTAGGTCCGGCCCATCGTGGCTGGAGGTCGTGACCAAGCGTGGTGCGATGTGCCCACCGCATTCCACATATGTAAGGATCCAGAAAAACGTATACCACAGCCTGAGGGCTAGGCTTATACTCTAATTTACAATGTTTTTAGAGACACGTAGCCTCATGTAAAGTTTTACACATAACACGTTTGATTATTTGAAAACAAGTTTGTAAAAGTGGGGCATATTCACCTTTCAAATGGGATCGGCTTCCAACACCGTCGGTTGAGTCTTTCTTGCTATCTCGCACCTATAGTACGAGTATAACCTTTGTTAATCGGATACACGATCCGGCTTAAGACCTTTAGTCTTATTATCTCGATGAACCTTTAGTTCATTATCTTTTTTTACTTTAAAACCTTTAGTTAAAAAGTAATCTTTATAAACCTTTAGTTTATTTATAAAAATCCTACGTTTCTTCTTCTTTAAGAAACGTACTTCTTTCTTTATTATTTAAGGATACTTATTATACTTTAACAATATATTTTATAACAAAGAATATTCATATACATATATACTCGCATATATATATATTTCATTTTTCTTTCTTTATTTTCTTTGTTATATATTTATTTGTTTATCGAGAATAACTTCGATTTTGGCGTATTAAGCCCTTATTTTACTATTATTTTATTCGGGCATTATGCCTACCTTTGTCGGCTCAATAAACCCTATTCACTCAGGCAGCACTTCGACTCTATTTCTTTATTAACGCCCAGTTGATCAACCCTTTGCTTGGATACTCGAATCGAACACCAACATTTCTCGGCACGCTCTACGAGATGATCGTCTGGACGTCAGGCCAGCACCTCCTTCTTGATTAGAATGTCGTTGTGGAGTGGTACGGTTGTCGAGGTAATAGGCACGGAATACGAGTAATCGGGCACGTTTTACGAGAAATTTTTAGAGAGAGAGTGGATATTCTAGAGAGAGTTGAGAGCTGAGTTTGGAATGGATTGAATGAGACCCCATGACCGCTATTTATAGACTCGATTTTGGATCACATCGCGTTACAAGATGGGCTCCTTGGCTAACCTATCACGTATCGCGATATAGGTTAGCTGAGTCACTGCGTAGACCTGCCACGTGGTGACACGTGGCAGGCGCCGCGCCACGTGGCGACACGTGGCTGACGTGTTGCCACGTGATGACACGTGGCGGCAGACGTTGCCACCGTGTGCCACGTGGCACACGGGTCACTTGTGTCAGACGACCCTATCGCGGTAGCGATGGGTGTCTCCTCTGATCCATCGCGTATCGCGATAGGTCAGGAAATCAGAATTTTCATATTTAGCCCTTGCAGTTTGGAAATTGATAGTTTTGGTCCCCTGACTTTGGATATTTGACATTTTTGGCTCGAAATTTACGTGATGTTACATCAGACGATATTGACCAGACTATAACTACCATATCTATAAACATTTGATTACACTGACTTCGTTATATTATTACCCCCCCTTTTAATCTAACAGGTGGGGGACGCACACATAGCATGATTCAAAAATATTTAAAGAGGGGTCTTGGTAAGCTTTTCATAAATATGTCAGCAACCCAGAGATGGGTAGAATTTAGATACCTTTGAATCATGTTATCCCTTCATAAACATGTATTGTAAGTGATTACGGACTTTGGTTGTTTACTATATAATCATATTATTAATTTAGCAATACGAATGATGCCATGTCATTTCGTCACTGGGGTTTCTGAGAAGTGTGGTTAAATTTTATATGATTTTTTTTCGAACACTACAGTTCGCATCTGATTGATCCTGTTCGTAAGCTTGGAAGACAACTTTTTGAATCTGTTGCATGTGTGTGCAAAAACTTGTACCTTTTTTGTGTTTTCTGTTTATTATTTAACAAATATTATACAATGCAATACACGTTTTTATGATAAGATATTATTATTAATCATATATTACATTTCTTTTTTGTGTTTAATCTTATAATTAGCATCATATTCAAATTACGTTTTTTTCGTCATTCCTAGATTTCTTTTCATATACACAATTCGTGTACATATGTAATGAAACCGTCAACTTCATATCGACTAAATCATATACAATTGACGTAGGGGCTACAAATGGATGAATTAACGTACTAAACGTACACTCATATGTGCCATACAAACTACTAAGGCTATTTTTGGAGGGTCAAAATAATATGTTTAAAACCGAGAATGGGTTGACAGGCATATACACAACAAATTTGAATCCAACATATTATATATCAACTTGATAACTACTTAATCATGCAACATTGATGAGAACTGTAGCACTTTAAATTATTATAACCAACAATAGTGTGGTCATATCTCATACCCGTTGTGAAGCGTGTGCTCTCCCTTTTTTCGGTTATTATTTTAAACATGCACATTATTGATCAAGCTAAATCCTCTTTAAATGATATTTTTTAGGTTTGTTTTTCTTTACTTTGGTTAATTGAGATGTGGAGTATTGACATCTAATAAAATCCATGGCCCCGAGGCTATTGTGCTTTTGCAAATAACACACTAGGTAACTAAATCTTAATCCTTTTTTAAATTCTTTCTAACTATTAATGTGGTGTGATTAGTCTAGCTAAATCCTTTGAGGTTTGTTTTTGTTTATTTTGGCTAATTGAGATGTCGAGTATTGACATCTAATAACATCAATGGTATATAGTATTGTTAACATCTTTAGTGTGCAATATTGACTTATAATTGATTATCACTATTTCCTTTGAAGTTTGAAACTACAGAGAAATAGTTGTGCCGACTATTTAGTCCATTTGTTTTGGTAATTTTTCTTAAATTTTACATTATTTTATAAAATTGTAGATAAAAATACAAAAAAACAAAACTGAACCACCACCACCATCTACAAGTTTTTGCTTATGTGGAAAATACCTTATTAAAAATAAAGAAAAACTAAACAAGCACCACCACCATCTACACAACCACCACTTTTGGTCTCTATCGCCACCACTGCCCGCCTCACTACTTTCACCACCAGCAGCAGGCTCCACCGTCTCTGTCACTGACGGTCACATTCGAATCAATTTAATAGTTTAGATATGACCTTTGTTTTAGATGTAAGATGGTGTATCAAGGTAATGATTAAATTGTTGTTTGTTATTGTTGCAGATTGTGATGGATGGTTGGATAACGATGAATGAGTTAATTGCTTGTCAAAATCCCAAATTCAAATGAGGTTGTCGCCACCACCGCGTTTTTCTGTCGAGTCAGCCATTGATGATGGAGCAACGATGTGAGGTAATAAACATTGCATTCTACTAATTTCTTTATTCCGATCAAAAGCCTTATGCAAATGTATTCAAATTATAAATAAGAAAATTGAAGTTTGGCAAAGTAAATTGGGTTGCTTTAGGGTTTGGTGTTGACGTAGTTGCTTACAGTAGTAGTGGTGGTGGTGAAGGCTAGTGGTGATGGTGAAGGTTGTGGAGGCTTGTGGTGGTGATGAAGGCAGTGGCAGAAACCGGCGGTGGTGGAGACCGGTGTGGTGGTATAGACGGTGGTGATGGAATGCTTGTGGTTTTGTAGTAATGTGTGTATATTATTTGTTGTTTTGTTAGTTTTTTTAATAAGGTATTTTCCACATAGCATGTCACATTAACAAAAACTTGTAACATCAACAAAAAAACTAATGGATTTAGGGTCCGTTAAGTTCGAGAGTGACAGAAGAAAATAAATTACAAATTAGGAGTTATGGGAGACAAATCCTTAGTTGGGAGTGTTATCGTTCAATGAGTGAAAGTTAAGAGTATTAAAAATCAATATCCCATATATTAGTGATTAAAGGTTAACGGTTCAATGATGATATGAACTTAATCCTAAATGTTGATAAACGCAAATGAATTGATTGATAAGAAAAGGGAATCCCAGAAAAACAACTGTTTAATCAGTTTAAATAAACCAGATTAACCGATTTATTAATTCTAAACACAATTCAATCATAGATATAAATCACAAAAACAAATAGTTAATACAAACCCTACACCTGAAGCGGTCACAAGTGGTTTCGTCTTGCCTCTGCATCTTTGTTATCTTGATTCTTGGTTGGAATGATGATTTGGTGATTGAGAGGTGTTAAGATGGTGAAGAATTGCCCCAAAATTGTCCTTGGTGGATATGGTATGAAGGATATTCGACCTAGGTTTTAACCGGGCTTTTATGTGGAAAAAAAACCCCAAAAAAACGGACTTTTGCGTCTAGGCCCACTGTAAGCTACGGCCAAGCCACCATAGATTAAGGTGGACCATACCCTTACGAGGGTTAGTTTTTTCCTTAGGGTAAAGTTACGAGCATCTTTCCAAAACCTCCATCATAAGATACGGTGGAGCCATCGTGGCTTACGATGGACTCAACACCAAAATCTTCAATTTTCATTTTGTTGATTCCCGTTCGCCATTTCGACAACCCCCCGCTTCCTTTTATGCATAACTCGATTCCTCATCATCCTAAATGCTCCAAATTAATGTTTTTAAGCTCCAAACACTTGTAATCATAAAACTAAACAAAGTAACTGTGTTCGATAGATATAACCAACTAAAACACACAATTTTAAACACTAAAAGCACATTCTTTAACCCACTCATCAATATAGAATAGATGTCGATATATATATATATATATATATATAATATTAATAAAAAATAACACCAATAATAATAATAATAATAATAATGGTAACAGTACTAATAACCATAATGATAATGATAGTAATTTCAATGATAATAAGTATAATAGCACTAATAATTAATAAAAGTCATAGTAATAATTATAAGGGAAAAGTTACAATAAAAAGGGAGACAAAAATGAGAAGTATGAAAAGTATTTGTGGCAAAAAAAAAAACCCCTAAAAAATGATAATAAAAAAATCATAACTGATATATATAAAACATGAAAAAATTTAAAAACTAAAATGCCCCCCCCCCCTCCCCGGTGTTAAAAAAAACGACAAAATGACACAATAATGAAAATAAATAAACACAATGATAAATAAAAAAAGATACAATATATCACAAAATATAACACAATGTCGAAAAAAATATAACATGATGTTGAGTAATATAACACAATATCAAGAAAAAAAGACATAATGTCAAGGAAAAAAATACACGATCAATGACAGATAAAAAGACAGAATAAATTTTTTTCTCAACATTGTACCTTTTTTGTTTTTGTTTTGAGAACAAGAAAAAAAATGAAAACATTTTTATCTTTTTTTGTTTTTTTATTAAATTTTGAGTTTTGATTTTTTTAATTAATTTTTTATTTTTTTATACTACGAATTATTCTTATCCTTCTCATTTTTATTTAATTTTGTAGAATAATCTGACCTATAATAATACTAGTAATGAAAATAATAGGTATAATAACAATAATAATTATAACGACACCAAAAATAATAATAATAAGGAGTATTGGTTTTCAATACTCCCAACTTTCACATGTTTGATGATACCACTCCCAACTTTCGATTTGTTATCCACTACTTCCAACTTTCAACTTATTTTCTTTCACCCCTCCCGAACTTAACAGTTCATAACCCAGTTAGTGTTTTTGTTGAGGTGACATGTTTTGCTGACGTGGCATGCATTGGTGGCGTTTTTATTATGAAAATCTGGTCCCACATCACAACTTCATTATTAAAAATTAAGAAGTCTAAAATAAAAACAAAATATAATATAATATATCAAGACTCTCTCTCTAACTCTTCCCAACTCAAATCCACTAGCCTTTACCACCACCACAACTACCCACCATTCCCCATAAATTTCCAGTCACAAACTTTTACCTCTCTTCTAGCACGTTAGGTTAACTTCCACCACCATGAAATCGCTACCTCCACTCAATGAATCACCACCAATATGTAGTTCTGATTACCACTATGCACCCCAGTATGAACCTCAACATCACCTCCAGCGGCCCCACCACAACGCATCTCATCCTTCAATCGTTTTCCACCACAAGTGTCTCCACAAGATCTAGGTTTCAACACCGGAAAAAGGAGGTATATGATAACCTGCAACCAAATGAAATAGATAGATCGAGAGAGAGAGAGAGATACCATGGATGAAGTCAACTTCTCTGTTTATGGTTGTTGATTGAAGCCCGACTGTTGAGTGAAGCCCTAATTGGAAATTCGAGGGTGAGGCTCCCGATGCAAAGTTTTTTTTGACGTCCAGATTTGGGGGGATTATGATTCTAGGCTCATCTTGAGTAGAGATGGTGGTTATGAGGCAGATATGGTGGTCGGTGGAAGAAGGGGATGAGTATATGATGATTTCTGGATTTTAGGGTTGATAGGAGGGGATGAATATATGATGATTTCTGGATTTTAGCGTTGATGAGGTAGGTGGAAAGTGGGTTAGGTATAATGGATTAAGAAAAGAGTAAAAAAAATGCCACCTATTCATGCCAAGTCATCAAAAAATGCCAAGTCAGCAAGAAAAACTAACGGAGTTAGGGTCCATTAAGTTCGAGAGTGCCATAAACAAATAAGGTGAAAGTTGGGAGTGATGGGTAACAAATTGAAAGTTGGGAGTTATATCAACCAACGGGTGAAAGTTGAGAGTATTAAAAACCAATATCCCTAATAATAATAATAATAATAATAATAATAATAATAATAATAATAATAATAATAATAATAATAATAATAATAATAATTCGAGAGACCACTTGTGTTGAAAAATAACTTCTATTTATAGATTATATACTATTCTTCAATAGACCAATTCAGGAAAAAATGACATCATTTCATAAGGTAGTAGATGTGAAAGACGGTCTAGCCACTATTCTTGCCATTGGTACAACAACTCCTCCCCATTGTTACAATCAGGCTGATTATGCTGATTACTATTTGCGTGTTATAAACAGTGAGCATATGATTGATCTTAAGAATAAGTTTAAACTCATTTGTAAGTATTAATTTCATTCTCTTTCACTTAAGTTATGTACGATATAACAACTGGCAGAAAGAGTAATTTAAAATGTAACTTTCACGTAAGATCAATGTCATATGATTAATATGAATTTTGTTAAAAAAGATATTTGCATTATTATTCACTTACAAATGTCATCAATTGCGTATTTATCAAGCCCAAATATAACTGCATATATACCTTTACATGTTTACTTATTTTGATTTATTTGAATAAAAATAAATTATAATGACTATTTTATTTTTACTCTTATTAAAATGTTTTTCTTAATGTTTAATTAATGATTATTTGTTATTATCTTTTATTAGCATTTTCACCAAGTTAGGGTCGTGAGTGAGCCAGGGCAGGGTGGGCTCGAGCTCAAAATTAAACGAGTTGGCTTAGTTTGATTACTTTTACGTGCTGAAAATGTGAGCTAGAGCTCGGCTCGTAAACAACATGGGCGGCTGTTTAAGTTTTTTTTTCTATTTCTTTTTGCATATTGATGTGAAAAAAATTAAAAATTTGCAACATACGTACCAAGTTCAACGCATAACCACCATTTAAAATAGTAAATAGAATTAGTAAATAAGGTTTGGATCAAATACAAATGAAATTAACATGCTAATTGTGAGAATCAATTAGAGTAATTATATATACAAGTAGAGTCATTGTGTAATTATATTATAGAGTAATTACTATGATGTAATTACATAATTACTTTACTCATATATATAATTACTATACTTGATTTTCACAATTAACATGTTAATTTCATTTGTATGCTAACTTTCAGTTTTGTAAATGAAGCAAAGTTGTATTTTAAAACAACACGTCATAGTAATAAGTTAAATTCTTGAAAACAAATGAACTTAAAAGAGTAAGTCACTATCACCAATTCAACATCTTGAATATAGCAGCACATACGAATTACCCTAAAAGTATTAAAACAAATGTTTAGATTGACTAGAATGTTTTTCAACAAAGTGTTTAAATCAAAGGCTTCCACTAAATGTTTGCAATCTGTTAGCAATCGCCAATGCAATCTTTAAATGCGGCTAATTTGACCCGTTTAGATAAATAAAACTAACAAACAGATTATCTAAATACAACTAAATGTTGGTCCAGTGTTACAAACCAATTACTTATACTACAGACCAATTATCTATACAACAAATTAACCAGCATATTTGCAAAGCTACATATGTTTGCTGCCCTTTAATTACACATTTTTTTCAAAGCTACAATCTGCTTTGCAAATCGGCACTTTGATATGCGGATATTTGGTTTGAATATGAATAACAATATGTCGAATTTTGCGTTTGTGTAAACTGGAGTTAAGCTCACAAGAAAATGTTGTGCAAGAAAATACATAAACAAATCTCAAGTAGTTATACAATTGACTACATATATATTATAGAATATAATTCAACATTTTAGTTTACAATCTCAACAACACAAATCACAAAGGTACGAAAGGAAACCGGAACCCGTACATCTGTGGACCATAAAGCAATGAAACAACTGATATTTCTTTGTCCTCTATAATAATATTTAATAAAATCTAGTTCGATTTCTTTTCTATATTCAATGTAAATTTTAATGAAAACAAACTTGTAGGTGACAAAACAATGATAAAGAAGCGATTCATGGTCCTGACAGAAGAGTTTCTAAAAGATAACCCAAACATGTGCAAGTACTCTAGTCCATCCTTGAATACTCGCCAAGACTTGTTAATCACTGAAGTCCCAAAGCTCGGTAAGGAAGCCGCGACAAAAGCCATCAAGGAATGGGGCCTCCCAACATCTGACATCACCCATCTCATCTTTTGCACCACCTCAGGAATCGACATGCCCAGTGCTGACTATCAACTCACCAAGCTACTCGGTCTCTCCCCTTTGGTCAAGCGGCTCATGATGTACCAACAAGGTTGCTCGGCTGGGGGCATGGTCTTTCGTCTCGCCATGACCTTGCTGAAAACAATAGGGGCTCTCGTGTCCTTGTTGTCTGCTCAGAGATCACTGCTACTATCTTTCGTGGACCCAATGAAAACCACGTTGATTCTTTGGTCGGCCAAGCACTTTTTGGGGATGAGGCTGCAGCACTGATCGTGGGTTCATATCCAGATTTGGCGGTCGAACATCCCTTGTTTGAGATTGTTTCAACAAATCAAACAATAATACCTGACACGGAGATGGCAATGCACTTGCACTTGAGGGAGGATGGTCTCCAAATGCACTTGGATAGGGATGTACCCGAGATGATCTCCGAGAATATAGAGAATGTACTAACGAAAGCGCTTGCACCACTAGGTCTACACGACTGGAACTCAATGTTTTGGATCGTTCACCCCGGTGGTAGACGCATACTAGATCAGGTGGAGCGGAAACTTAACCTCAATAAACAGAAGTTGAGGGCTAGCAGGCACGTGCTAAGTGAATATGGAAACTTGACTAGTACTTGTGTGTTGTTCATCATTAATGAGATGAGAAACAAATCCTTGGAGGATGGAAAGAGTACCACCGGTGAAGGTTTAGATTGGGGTGTTCTGTTTGGATTTGGACCGGGCTTGACAGTTGAAACTGTTGTTTTGCATAGCAAACCTTCTCTTGCTATGCAAAAGTGATAGTTGAAATGGTGCGCATAATAACAACTTTTGCATCCATCTTTGATAATAAATATTTAATAACTAAGGGTTGATTTAAGAATGTTTTTTTTTCCAAGTTTCTCTGAGTTCAAGTGTATTGAATTTGTGTTTGAGTTCAAGTGTATTGATAATAAATTAATAAGGGTTGATTTAAGAATGTTTTTTTTAATATTCTAATAAACAATGTAAATATCGACCATTTGTGTACTTTTAAAAACTAAATTAACCTTTTTTTTTAAAAAAAAATCATGCATTCAATCTCTAATAGTAAAGTAATGTAACATTGACCATCAAACAAACATACATTTTTAATATTCGGATTTGCCCACGATTATATTTTACTAGTTTTTATCCTCTGTATTGCGAGAGTTGTTTTATATCATTCGTTTTTATATATTTGAATTTTAATTTTATTTATTGTTATGATGTTATCATCATAATAAAGATTGTAATAAATGATCAACGTTTTGAGATTCAGATCAAGGTATGAATTGGTGATGAGGTGGTTGTTATGGCGGATTTTTGCTGGGAGGAAGAAGGTGAATCGTGTGAAGAACTCCATGTTGCATGTTGAAGCCTTATCACAAATTGACGTGGAAGCAATGGACAAGTGGTGTTTACTCCTTTGCTGCAAGGATCTTCACACAAAGGTGAAAGAGGGCGGTAAGCGGCTGTTGAGCGATATTCATGCCTCATAATCTTGTTTGTTCAAATATTTAACACACAATTGAGACTAATCAAGATTTTTTTTTTCTTTTAAGTAAAACGAATATAAATAAAATTTTCATACATTTATGTATGTTCATTCATGTGAAACCGTTATATTATTCGTTTATAATATTTATATATATTTTTTAGATTTTAATTTTATTTATTATAAGGAAGTTAATAATATAATTAGAATTTGATAATGAAATAGTTTCATAAATAAATTAGATTTTATATAACCCGGTTACGGAGTTGTTTTATATTATTCGTTTATAATATTTATATATTTTTTGGATTTTAATTTTATTTATTGTACAGAAGTTAATAATATAGTTAGGGTTTGATGATAAAAAGGTTTCACAAATAAATGAGATGTTATAACCTGATTTAAAAACTATCTGGGTTTGGTGAAACCCAAGAACCGTTTATTTTTTTTTTTGTAATATAAAATTGTTTCTTAATTATAAATAATATATTTAAAAAAATACAAAATCATATATTAATTTTTTGTATATTCCTATTTTATACGATTTTCACATCAGATATTTGGTGAAATTAATTTTAAATTTAATGAGATGTTATAGCCCGTTTAAGGAATATTTGGGTTTGGTGAGGCCTATAACCGTGAATTCGAGTCAAATGCATGAGAAATATGTATGGAGAAACCAGATAGCTTTTAAAGGTTTCGTTTATATATATTATATAGATATAGATTTCTCATCTACATATTCTAATAAAAGAAAATAATTTAGGATACATGTCACTTGGAGGTTCATTCCAAGCCAAAATTTCTCACTCTAACTATTTTTCTAGTTTTAGTGAAAGATATTTATGTCAATGTAATCAAAACTTATCAATCCATTCTTTAATCAAATATATTATAACCTAACTTATATGGATTAAAAATATGCGGATATTTATGTCAATATAATCAGAATGTTTATATCTTTAATGAATTAGATCTAACTTTTTATTTATATTAAATCAAATTTATACACTTTAAGTGTAGGAGATGAATGTGGTAAAAGTCAATAAACAATATTTATAGGTATAAGATGATAAAGATAATACGAAATTATAAATGAATAACAATTTTATTCTTACATATTCATTCAACCACTATGGATCCATGTGTAACATCCTTGGCAAACACAACATCGTCCCACTCTTAAGTGTGCTCAGCTGGAAGTAGTAGCAGGAGGGGTGACCTTCCGGGAAGTCTCCACCTGTGCAACCAAAAACAAATCCGAAAAACAAATCCGTGAGCTCTTCGTGGGCAGAGCGGACAATATTGGTAGTGAGAGGGGCCGGATGTTACACTATGAACACATGAGTTTTAATCCATTTATTTCGAAAACAATTTTGAATCATAATAAAGATTTCAAGAAATGACAGATTTATTCACTCTATCAATAACCGAGCCGAATCTGGTGTATCATAAGAGATTTGTCTTTTCTATTGATTCATATGGATTGGATCCAAAACAATTCTTGAATGGGATATTCAATTCCATGTATGAATGGAATATAACATCTTTATTGGTTTTATTGGTTATATTTCATATTTTTTATAAATGGTTTTATTGGTTATATTTCATATTTTTTATAAAGAGAATGCAAAAACGTGTTTTATATATGCTAATGTTATATATAATGTTATTTTTTTATGTCAGGATAATGAAGCGTTTATCATCTTTTGTTATAATTCTCTATTCCATTAAAAAAAATATAAGTACAACTTATAAAATCACTAGTACATCATTTTCGTGATTATAACGAAATTGCGTGAGAATACATCACGTATTCGTATGAATGTACAATTAGAAAATATAATTTGAACTTATAAAATCATTTAATTTGATAAAATATAGTTTTTTTTAATTTAATCATTTAATTTATGTAGTTTAGTTGTATATCTTTTAAACATCTCGTACATCACACGGGTTCTAAAACTAGTTTTTATAATTTACAGGACATCCGTCAAAATTTGTATTTGGATTTGAATCCATTTACCCGATGCATTTTGTAATTTGGATCTTTGTTGATTAATAAAGCGGATAATTTATTATGTATTTATGCTTGTTATGTTTAGATATTATGAAATTGTTTATAGGTTGAATTTTATGTATTTCTAACTATTATTGCATTTAAAACAAACTCCAAGGGCCAAAAACATCGTGACAGCACCAGAGGTGCCTGTCGCGCAGTGCGACGAAGCCACACCTGGCCCGTCGTGATGCGCGACCAAGCGTGCTGTTACGATTTTTGGTTCCGAAACGAACATTCAAGCCAATTCATGATCATTTTGATAAGTTTTCTATTTTGATTATCTTTGTTATGACTCCATTAACACATCTTAATCATTTCCTCTCTGTTACACTCCAAAATTATGTTTTTCATTCAAATTTCAAAGATTTTTCAACTCAATTAAGTGTCTTGACCAATTCAAACTAATTGAAACATCGGACCAATTCTCCTATAAATTGGACTCCATATCTCTGGCTTTCACTTTGCCACAATTACAATTCCGAAAATTCTTTGTTTTCAACCCTCTTTGGTGTTTTGCTTAAGTTTGACGTCAAAAAGTCAAAGTGTTCTAACATTCAAGTTTCATGTTTTTCTTGTGTTCACTCATCAGGTTAGTATGTTAATTTTTTTTTGCAAGTTTATTTCGTTTAGGACGATATGCCATATTG
Organism: Bidens hawaiensis; assembly: GCF_021521415.1. Taxonomy (NCBI): domain Eukaryota; kingdom Viridiplantae; phylum Streptophyta; class Magnoliopsida; order Asterales; family Asteraceae; genus Bidens; species Bidens hawaiensis. Next base: position 96,014 of record NW_027495135.1, on the reverse strand, counting down.
AAAGTATTTGACAACAGTGTTCGTCAGACAAAAAACGAAATCAACTCACTTATGCTTCTTTTTGTACAAAGTTTGGATATTTCATATATGAAACTTTTAAAATACAAAATCTTAAAGTCCTAAACCTAAGAATAGCTTTATAATGACGTAATCGAACCCGTCATAATAACCAGGTTCGAGTCCAACTATAAACGAACCACTCGCTTAAATTTATTTTATTACATGCAGGCCGGTTTGTCTTTCTTGAAACGGCCAAACTCATAAAATTTGACTAACGAATATCGAAATCCAATTCTTGAATAAAATTTACCAACTTGGATACTTTTACGACAAAAATGTAACTAAACCAATTATAGTGGAAAAATATATTTTTCCGTCCAAAACTCTAAACCTCCAAACTTTGAACAAACTTATCGTCGCCCTTGTTATTTTTAATTTCATAACCATCGTCGCCAAACCAAACTTGTCCGGTTCATCTCGCTTACGTGTTAAATTCGTCTTCCCTAGCATAACTTCATCATGTGAGTTTTCATAACCCCATTTTGAATCTTCATTATATTATTTTCAACGTGCTACTGGTTGAATCGATGGCGTCACTACGTGAAAATTGACCTTCGGCCACACGAAAAAAGTGTGGTTGTAGGCCTTTAGCCACACGCATTTGATTCAGGACATATGTGGCCAAAGGTTGCGATACCGTGGGTATGATATGGCCACACAAAGTTTTTAGTGGCCTTATGTGGTAATAAGTGTGGCTAAATGGTACATGCATTAGTTGCTAGCCATCAAGAAGCCTCTCCAATAAGTGTGACTAAATGGTAGAAAATGGCCACATGTCAATTTACTATGAGTGACCATTGCATCTATATAGCCACATGAATTTATGTTTCAGCCACATGAATTTTATAATAATGTGGCCAATAGGGTTGTGTTAAGCTTATATTGTGACCTATACCGTGTGAATATAGCAGAGAAATAGACACTTAAATTTAATAATAGCGTGGGTAATTATATGATATAGACACTAGATATTATATTAAAAGTGGCTAAATATGTTTACCTGCCACTCAAAAACTCCTTTGTAGATTATAGTGTGACCATTGTCTTACCGTTTGTCACACAAAATGATTTTCCTAATATAAAGTGTGGCTATTGTAAAACTTTTCGTCACACATAGTGAAGTACTGTGTGGCTAATCATATCTTATAGACACTGGAGGTTATTGTAAATGTGGCTAAAAATGTGAACTTGCTAGTCAAAAACTCTTTTGTAGTTTGTGGTGTGGCCATTGTCTTACCGTTTGCCACACATAATGCTTTTCCTAATTTAAAGTGTGGCTATTGTCAAACTTTTCGTCACACATAGTGAGGTACTGTGTGGCTAAAAATATCATATAAACACTTTAGGGTGTTGTCAATGTGGCTAAAAATGTGAACTTGCTAGTCAAAAACTCTTTTGTAGTTTGTGGTATGGCCATTGTCTTACCGTTTGTCACACATAATGCTTTTCCTAATTTAAGGTGTGGTTATTGTCAAACTTTTCGTCACACATAGTGAGGTACTGTGTGGCTAAAAATATCATATAGACACTGGAGGGTGTTGTCAATGTGGCTAAAAATGTGAAATTGCTAGTCAAAAAATCTTTTGTAGTTTGTGGTGTGGCCATTGTCTTACCGTTTGTCACACATAATGCTTTTCCTAATTTAAAGTGTGGATATTGTCAAACTTTTCGTCATACATAGTGAGGTACTGTGTGGCTAATAATATCATATAGACACTGGAGGTTGTTGTCAATGTGGCTAAAAATGTGAAGTTGCCACTCAAACACTCTTTTGTAGTTTTTGGTGTGGCCATTGTCTTACCGTTTGTCACACATAATGCTTTTCGTAATTTAAAGTGTGGCTATTGTCAAACTTTTCGTCACACATAGTGAGGTACTGTGTGGCTAATAATATCATATAGACACTGGAGGTTGTTGTCAATGTGGCTACAAATGTGAAGTTTCCACTCAAACACTCTTTTGTAGTTTGTGGTGTGGCCATTGTCTTTACCGTTCGTCACACATAATGCTTTTGTAATATAAAGTGTGGCTATTATAATACTTTTCGTCACACAAAAATGTTTATGTTGTCGCAAATGGTCATTTATAGACTCTAATTTTTGTAATTTCAGGTGTGGCTATTGTCTTACTTTTGGCCACACCTCTTTAATGTGTTCTATGTGGCCAAATTGTTTGTAATTAGGCAATATATAATTATTTTTATTTTTTGTGCAGTAATATAAAAAATCTATAAGCAAGCATGACAAAATAAAATTAGAAACAAATTATATTAACAATAATATTCACTTAAGCAAATGTATATGTAAAATATCTTACAAAATACAAAAATAACGACTACCTATATACTAGCTAAGGCGTCGGTTTTCTTGGCACTGCTCCTTGTCTTCTGTTTGGTCACCCGGTCTATTTTTGTGTACTTTGCCTTTGCCTTCTTGCCAGCTCTGTCTGGTTCTTTTGAGGATGGGAGTGGTGGTAGCTGGAACAACAGAATATGAAAAACAAATATGTATAATTAATTTCGTATTTTGTAATTGAATAGAACAAAATAGTATGAATGCATACATACCGAACGTTCGTTTAACTGTTCGTGAACCTTTCGGCGGGAAGTTCGTTTATGTTCGTTTATCTTTGTTCAATTACGATAGTTTAGATTATAAACAAACGAACATAAATGAACACAAGTGTTCATTTTTTAAACTAAATGAAAAAGAACATAGATATTTGTTCGATTAAGTTAAAGAGAACAAACCTCCTGATCACATAAGATTAGGTGTTCTGGCCAAGAAACAAAAGTACCAATTGCGTTGCCAATAGTCGTAATTTCACCTGCCTCACATGGAATAATTGCTTATTCCTTTATGGCTCCATCAATACTAACTTAATAGCAACCCTCCGGGATTGCTTTTCCATGCAACTGTTGTGGAACCGGTGACCAATAAACTTTACCATTTGCCACCTTGTTACGCTTGTCATGCACACACAAACGACACTCATACACCTATAAACCAGCATGTGAAATTAAGATGGCTTAGTTGAAGACAATATATAAGTACATACCCATGTCGGTGGGAAATTAACAATGTTTCGCGCAGTACATATCTTTATTTCAGCAGGTGGGGAAGCTTCATCCGTAGATACATCAACTTTTCTTTTACGGCTTCTCCGTTTTACCTAAAAAACATTCAATGAATCAATCAACAATTAAAGGAAAAACTGAAATTGCCAAATACTTACTGATGGTTTTTTCGAGCCGTTACTATCCGGATTGTGGTGTAGTTGTGTTGATGCTTGGTCAACATTGTTCTCTACAGGCTTCATTGGTAATATAACAGAAATTGGAATTGTTAGACTTATTAGGTTATAAAATATAAAAACTGAAACTGCCAAATACTTACTGATGTCACGCTATGAGGATCGACTACCGTTTGGTCAACACGTTTTTCCACAGACTTGGCCTGCAATTCGGTAAATAGAAAATGAGCACACTCACATTGGAAGCGAAATATAAAAAGTACTGAAATTGTCAAATACTTACTGATGTCGCGATATGGGGAGCGGGTACCGTTTGGTCAACACTTTTTTCCACAGACTTGGCCTGCAATTCGGTAATAGAAAATGAGCACATTCACATTGGAAACGAATTATAAAAAGTACTGAAATTGTCAAATACTTACTGATGTCGCGATATTGTGAGCGGGTACCGTTTCGACAACTATTTTATCCGCAGAGTTGGGCTACAATTAACTTATGCAAAATCAGCACTCACATGGAAAGTTAATTATTAAAACAAATCAATCAAACTGTCAAATGCTTACCTGAGAAGCGGATTCTTGTTGCACAGCCTCACCTGAGGTTAAAATGTTTCCCACAGAACTGGCCTACAAATCAATCTGTTAGGTTATGGAAAATGAAAAATCACATGAAAAGTTGTAAAAAACAAAGAAACTGTCAGATACTTACTGGTGCTGACATTTTATTTTACGCCACAGCACTAGTACTTTGGTTAGAACCAACCTGGTTGGGAACAGGATTCACCTACGAATTGTGACAAAAACAGTGCCAACTATGTACGTCGAATGCATTAATTAATATGTACCATACGTCACTTACTTGACTTGCCGACATTTGCGGCAACAATCCTTCGAGATGTCTGAACCTGGCCTCAAATGCTAACCGTTCCTTCTCACGGCTTGCTACCATAGCATTCGTGGATTCAAGTAGAGTCGTCAACCTGTTCACCACTTCATCTCTCTACACCGCCTCATACTCAAGTTGGGCAATCCGTTGCTTAAACGAGCCTTTTTCCCGACACACCCCAATATTTACCTGTTGTCAATCCGTAACCAATCCCTTTTAAAAACCTACCTTTCTCTTTGCCAAGCACTAAGGTGACGGCATCTGTTCACGGTTCAAGTGTCAGGGCTTCGGAGGCGATCTGCTCCTCATGCTGAGCCTACAAGAAAACAAATATTCTAATACACTTGTAGCACGCTTATGTATCCACATCAAGTGTTGAGACAAGTTATCAGACTCAAGTTTTTTTGACACCAATATAAGGCAATGAATTGACTTTAACATGATTTAAAAAGTTTAATACTAAAACATACTAATTTGGTTGCCACGCCTTCGACAACAGCATTCTTGTATGCACCATCTTTGTCCTCCCTTCCTTTCATCCACATTAATGCACGGCCGGAAATCTCATCCGGTCCAATTTCCTTCTTTTTGACCTTGTAAAATATTCAAGAGAAAGCAGCTGACGGTCATGCGTTAGACACATAACCAACAAATCATTGAATTAGAGAGAAATCAGCTGACGGTGATTACCAGTTTCTCTCGAAGGTAGGTATAACCCCCTCGTCCCATGTGATGATAAAAAACATTCTTTGCTCGAGCTCCCTTTGATGAAGCCGATTTTTTCTTCAACCACACATTATAATCATTTTATTATATTTAAACAAAAAACATAAACCATATATAGTCGATCAATCTACGTTTGCAGAGTAGAGGATTTATACTTGAAACTTCTCCGATTGTGTGTACTCAACGAAGCGATCCCAGTATTCTTGCCTGATCATCGTCCTGTGTCCCTTGGGTATCGCCTTCAGCTTCAGAGGTTTACCGATGTTCGGCATAATGTATTTGGCATACATTTTTCTTCTGAAATTCCGAAGAAGGTGTCCGAGCCGATTCATCATAGAAGGCCTGCGACAAGCGTCAATCTCAAAATATTTCTGCATAATATAATACAGTAAAGGTAAATTACATCTCAAAATATAAAATGCACAAATAAAAATAAAGAATAACCGTTATTTGTTCCCACAGTTTATCTCTAAGCTCCTTTGTGACCTCCCTCCAACTTAAATGTCTCAAGCCAACTATTTCCCTTACAACATCCCCTAAAAAACTTGCAAAATTTGATCTGTTTTGGCCAGTGAACCTACCCAGATTATCAAACTCCACTGCCAGTTTGACACAACCAGAGTTTGCATATTGGGTACGCAGCTTAGGTAACCTCGTCAAGCCCCTTGTAGGTTTTTTCGTAGCCTCCGAACTGTTGATGGTTCGATAACCATCGTCCCTATATCATCGTCTACTTGACCGTCGTTGTAGTTGGCTTCCTCGCTGGAATAGCCTTCAGTGTCATCCGATTGAGTGTCGTCGTCGTCGTTGGCTTCCTCATCGGAGTATAAAACATGTTCTTCTTCGATTCTTTGATCTATAAGCTTCATCTTCGATTGTTTTTTAATAATTTGGAGTGCATTTGGAGTATAAATCACTGTCGGCTGATTTGTGGAGTGGAAAATTATTAATAATTTGGAGTGTAATTTGATTTTTGGAGTGTTAAATGTAATTTGGATTTTTTGAATATTTGGAGCCAATATTTTGGAGCCTTTTGATTTTTGCCTCCCTTTTAATTAAGAACCAATAGATTATTGGCAGAGAACCTGTGGCTGGAAATAGGCACTTTGCCAGAAGATGGTTGGATAAGCATGTATTGCGTATTAGGATATTTATATATGTTTATGTACATTAGCGTGTTACAAGCGTAATAGTGTTTTTTAACAAAGTGTTTTTTGTTTTATTTTTAGATTTAACCATAATTACCATTCATTAAAAGTTTTCATACAGCAGGCACCATTACAATACATTCCATGAAACAAAATAAGAGTGAATAACAAAATAGATGATACAAGAAACTATAAAATTAAAGCATTTAAAAGCTAATCAACCAACATTCAACACAATAAACTAAAAAGTGTATCAATACAACCATACATATACAAATAACCAACCAAATCACAAATATTTTCAAAATTCACCAAACACATCACCAAATATTTCCCAAATGTTCCAAACATCACCAAATCACTAATAAACTTTTGAAACTTACAAAGTAGCTTCATTGAGGTCATATTCAAATATGTACTTATCACCAATTTGTATTTCATTTTCCACCTTGAAAATTTTCCATTTTGGTAACCTATATCTGAATTTCAGGTCCGACAGTTCACCATGAAGTCTCATTTTTTTACGACCTTCGGGATTGACCAAAGTGATTGGCATTCCATCATAGGCATCAATCTTGGTGGCAATGTGACGCGGAAGACGCTGTGAAAAGCAAATTTCAAAAATACTTGTAAATAAAAAATAAATTTAAAAATTCAATTTACCAATTTCTTAGTGACGTTCATGTGGAAGACGATTTTAGAGTTATCATCTTGCTCATCAAGATGAATTGGGTTTTGGGAGGAACTACCTTGATTGCTTAATTGATAGTTGAGAAACAGCTGATTTGGACCAGGAAGGATAAATTTTATGTCATCTTCATGAAAGACATTAATATGAAATGTCTTATCTGATATGATTTCAAACACAACACACGAACCACCTTTTAAGTTGGTTTGTTTAAAAACCTCAATCCATCCATCCTCTAGCCTACAAACCATTCCATCCCAAAGACATGAAACTTTAAACATATATCTATCTGGAGCAATAAGCTCGAAAAGCAAATTCATGTAATTGTCACCAAATTCTTGAATCACGTACCACTCAGGGAAATCCTATTAGAAATGTTAATTAAAAGACATTTTAATTTGGAAACAATCATTAAAAACAGAAATTAAAACTTACCAAGTAATGGACGTGACGGTTTCTGACTGGAATACATATCACAGTACCGGATTGATCATTTGCGTTTCTTTTGAAAGTAAACATATTCAACATAGATCTTGATTTAAGCTCAAAAATAGCATATGTTCCAGCTTCTATACAACATTCTCTTATTAATTCAGTCCAACCGGTTCCAAAATAAAAGTCATCAAACGTTCTACCACTTTGATCGTAAATCAAACAACAGCCGGTATTCGATTTTATGTTAGCAAACATTGGTTGAACAGCTTTAGGAATGAGCTATAAGTAACACAAAACATGTTCTTAGAATGTATATGTTGCAAAACTGTAAAATGTTTCATAAAACAAAATTAACTAGATAACAATATTAACATACCATCCTACTTATGGAATCGCTGTCGATATCTACAAGGAACTTAACTCCATTATTGAGACGTGGCATTTTTATGTTATTACCAGGATAAGCGATGTCTACGAATTACAGTAACGCGAAGTAGAAGTCGATTTAGGGTTTTGAAGTTAAAAGGGTTTTGAATTTTGGTTTAATTTATTTCTACACATTTAATTATATATATATTTTGGTTTTTGTTTTATAACTTTTTAAAAATAGTATAAAAACATTTACTTTAATTTTTTTTACTAACATTCCGGTATTAAATTTCGTTAAAAGTTGAGTTCGTTTAATAAATCGTATTTTTTAAATAAATTTAAAATTTTATCCATTATTGAAGTATTATCTTAACCGTTAGTAAGATTTTCTGGATAAGATTTACAAATTCGTAATAGAGAGGCTCATAACATTCTAGTGATATCATTATCATATGTAGTTTTGTATCATTATCATCTTCTACGATATCATCATCACCATATGTGTTATGATGATGATCAACATCATAAAGTTATCATCGTTATCATGTATTATAGTGGTTATCATCATCATAATCATCGATCACCGTCACCATGAAACGACATCATCATCAGACGTGCGGGTAATCAACGTGGTCATTGTATAAGCTATCGTAGTCGGCGTTGATCATACGGGTAACATATATCTCGCTATCAGTGTCGTCATCATTGTCACACATCTCCATCATCATCATCAGCATCATCATCATCATCCAATTGCCATGTACGGGATGTAGTCAGCATTCGTATGGGTTATCGTAAACAAAACGCCCAATATTAGCGATCACTGTCGGCACCATCTTATGAATTGTTGTCGTCATCAAACGACATCATCAGTCGTACATGATACCATCAGTATGACCATCGTATACGTTATCATGGTCATCTTCGATCATACGGGTTACATGTCATTAAACATCGGTGTCACCATCATCATCAACATATATATATATATATATATATATATATATATATATATATATATATATATATATATATATATATATTTGTGTGTGTGTGCGCCTGTGTGGCATATTGTCATATATGTTCATATAATTGGTCCTCGTCATATATATGTGTGATCATCATCATAGACGTCATGCTCGTCGTACGAGCTACAGTCGCCATCGTATGGGTTGGCGTAAGCAAACCGTATATATAGGTTAGCAGCATCAATATGATAGCCACCACCAACCCAGGTAGTTATATTAGCATCGTCTCATCATAATTGGGCCAATCATCATGGTCATCATATGGGATAGCACCGTCATTGTCTCATGTATTACATATCCGCAATCATACTACACACCACCTACTACCACCATCCATCGCCCACATTCGCCACAACGACCCCCAGCACCAACCACTAACCACACTCAAGCACCACCCACCACAACCACCCACCACACCACCACCACCCACTAATATTATATATAAATATATATACATTTATTTATACCCATCCACCACATACACCCACTACCCACCACCACCACCACCCACCCACCACCACCACCATCGACCTCCGCCACCACCACCACCACCCACCACCACACATCCGCCACCACGAACCACCGCACCTCCGCCACCATCCACCACCATCATGACCACCTGAACCCACCACCACCCACTAATATTATATATATATATATGTTTTGCTACTATACAATACTAACAGTACGATTAAAATTTAAAAGCACGCGCATTCTTTTAAAATGGTCAAATAATTACCCTCGTAAGTCACTCATCTACTTCTAGAACGGGGATAAGTATTCCCAAAATTCAACCACGTAAGTCAAAATTCCTAAAAACCGTCGACGATTCGTTTCTACTGTGAAGCACAAGCACCAGCACAAGCTCGAGTGGTTTAATTATTCTGGAACGGAACCAAAATGAAGAACCCTAACTCATCTACTTCTGGAACGGAACCAAGGACGAAGCAAAAGCACGATAGGTCTCAGAATTAAGATGGAACATGTGTTACTTTATGATTTTTTTAGCGTTTTAGGTTTACTTAATCTTAAAATGTAAGCATTTGTTTGAATCTTTTTAAGTATTAATGCGTTTGATAAGCGTGTTGTTATTGTAATACATATCCTTGTTTTTTTAAATCTATGTATAATATTAAAGCATGTTATATGCGTATGATTAGCGTGTTATGGCTTTGGTATGAGAATTTATCATTGTGATGTTTTATAAGAGTTTTCTGTTTCCTTGTGATTCGTGTTGTTATCCCCTACCCCCGTGTTTTATTGTATGTATGTGATTTGCACTGATGGGGTCGACGTACATAGAGGCAACAGAAACCACAGTGCCTGGCCTGTTTTAGCAGTCATTTAAAACCTTCCACCTTGGATGTGTATGAAAAGAAAATTCATCATGCTTTCCTTATTAATATCCGGAGTGCCAGGAAACAATATTGATGTGTTTTTACAGCCTTTAATTGACGATCTAGAATCTTTATTTGAGGTCGGGAGCCAACATATGATGCATATAAACAAGAAATGTTTACACTACGTGAAGTTGTGTTATGGACGATTAATGATTACCCTGCTCTTGGTACACTATGTGGTTGCCCTTACAGTGGATTCAAAGGTTGTGTGATGTGTCGGGGCGACACTCAGTGTGTTCGACTTTTTCACACAAAGAAGCAGAGTTATGCTGCCTACAGAAGGTATTTAACACATGACCACCCTTTCAGAAAACAAACAAAGACGTTCAACGGAAAATAGGAGATGAGAACCGCTAAAGAGCCTATGACAGGGGAAGAGATATACGACGAGGTCAAAAACATTAACAATGAATGGGGAAAGGGATCTGAATCCCTAAGTGGGAGTAAGAGGAAAAGGGATAACACAACGCCGCAGCCATATTGGAAGAAGTTCAACATATGGTACCAACGGCTCAGCTATTGGAAGTATTTACCTGTCCAACATTGTATTGATTTGATGCATGTTGAAAAGAATGTGGCAGAAAGTATTGTCGGGACGTTACTGAACATTCCCGGTATGACAAAAGACGGATTGACAGCTAGAAAGGATTTGGAGTTTTTAGGGATTAAAAAAGAGTTGCAACCGAAAGCAAAATGCAACAATACAGAACTGCCTGCAGCATGCTTCACATTATCAGCGCAAGAAAAAGACATGTTTCTTGAAACACTGTATAAACTGAAGGCTCCACTAGGGTATTGTTCTAACTTCTCTAGTTTGGTGAATCTTAAAGAAAGTAAGCTACAAGGCCTTAAATCACATGATTATCACATGCTTATGCAACAGTTTCTGCCCCTTGCAATACGGTCCATCATGCCAGAACCAATGAGAAATGCTATAATCAGGCTTTGTTTTTTTTTTCAAGTCAATTTGTAGCAAAGAAATCATTGTAGAAGAGCTTGATAAGATGCATGAAGAGCAAATAGTTACACTGTGCCTGCTAGAGAAGTACTTTCCGCCATCATTTTTTGATGTCATGGTTCACTTAACCGTGCACCTTGTAAGAGAGATAAAATTATGTGGGCCACCATGCTTTCGTTGGATGCATCCCTTTGAAAGGTGTATAAAGGTTATCAAAGGGAATGTGCGAAACAAAACTTATCCAGAAGGGTGCATTGCTGAGGAGAACATTGCGGAAGAAACAATCGAGTTTCTGAGCGAATACCAAAAAAACATCAAGAGTACTGTTGGTATTCCGCATGATAAGCATGATGATAATGGGGAGACAATTCCTGTCACAGGGGTCAAATCAGTTGAAGTTTCTCCTGATCTTTTCAAGATAGCACATTTTTATGTGCTGCAGAATAAGCCTGAAATAGCGGTGTATATCGAGTAAGTATTACTAACATATATACTCTAAATATATATATATATATATATATATATATATATATATAAATATATATAGGGTGCATTTACTGTACGCTAATGCCTTAATGTACGGTAGTTACGCGAGACGTTCAAAGGCAAAAAACAAAGCTAAAAACCTAAAACGCTCAGCAAACGCACCCAAAATTAATATATACATATATATATATGTATGTATATATATATTAATTCACAATATATTGTACTCTTACTTGCAGACAACACAAGACCTCTTTGAAAAACCAAATGCCTGGTAAACGACAAACATTAATGGAGAAGGAGCATACTTTAAAGTTTGGTGACTGGTTACGCGACAAGGTAGATCAATTTATTAAGTCTTCTATAATTTTTAAAATTCTTTTATAGTTTCTGCAATATAGGTGAAGAATCTAATCCTTGTAATGAAATTTAGGTTGAAAGAGAGCTAGCGGGCTCCCCAGGTTCTGTATCGGAAACCGTAAAGTGGATTGCACACAGAGCACACCGCAACGTTTACAAATTCGACTCGTACGACATCAACGGTTTTGAATTTCGTACAAAATCTCATGATTGTAGAGTTTACCAGAACAGCGAGGTTGGTGTAGAGGCGGATGACATGCACATCAAAAAAGACGTGGTGACGTATGGACAAAACTTTTATTTTGGGGTTTTGCAAGAGATATGGGTCCTAGGTTATCATACTAAAAGAATTTCGTTCTTCATATGCCAATGGGTTGACCGTAAACATGTCAAACATGATATTCTTGGTTACACGCCGGTCGACCTAAACAAATTTGGCCACAAGGATGATACGTTCATATTGGCCTCGCAAGAACGCCAGGTGTTTTATGTTCAAGATCAGCTGGATAGAAAAACGCATGTTGTCCTCATGACTCCACCCAAGAATTATAGGCATTCGTATGACGAGGTCAATGAGGAATTTAGTACGGTAACTTTCCCTCATGAGGGTAATTACATTGCCACTTGTACAACCAAATCAACTGCTTCGTAATGAGTCCCCAGATGATTACTGGAGGCCCGGGAAAAAGCCTACAACTATTCGTAATGGAGATTGACACCGATGTCGGGGTTGTTGACCCAGCAGTTGTGTTTGTTCGGCTAGTTAGATGTAAATAATGTTTAAATATAGTTGTGATACATGATATCACCATTCTTTACTTTGTACTTATTAATTCAAACTAAAGAAATATTGGTTGTTTTTAATACTATTACTACTTATACGTACAGGCTGGTTTGTTGAATTCATTTCATCTTCTGGCTATTTTGGTCAATTGGTGTCAAGTTCAAACATACATCATGTTACATTGATAAAAGTCACAATTGACTTGTAGTGTACCATAGTAAGATCAATAAACTCATTACACTCATAACAGACTCGTGCTATATCAAAGTTACATTAATACAAAGAAAGCCCAAAAATGCATCATGTTGTCTAGGGTGTTTGGTGACAGTCATCATTTCTCGTCTGATGGTTTTGTTTCTTACACAACCTCTATTTGGTTATGTTTCAACATACTTTTCAACAGCTGGTTTCTTGCAAAACATTATCAACTCATTTTATAAAAAAAGACCATTATGCCCTTCTTTTCACTAACCTGCTTACCAAAATTGTACCTTCCAGACTTTGAAGAAGCCTGTGAACAAATAAAATTCAGTTTTGAAAAACCGCTTCCAAACTCAATGCCATCACCAATAACCTTAGATTTAAGATTTGGTGATGGCATTGAGTTTTAGAAAGGATTTTATCAAAATCTAAGATCTTTGGGAAGTTTAAGATCTGTGGAAACCTTAGATTTTTTCTGCTTGGCCAAGTTTGGAATTCACATAACATATAGAAAAGTGTAATAAATTTTAGTCACCAGTTTTATTGCAGTCATTAAAGTCTCTATTGCTATATAGTTGGTTGTTGAGTGTATAACACACTATAATTACATACTAATTACTACATATCAAAATGGTTTCCACACGCTTTGGAAACGCACAGAAGCTAATTAATTTTGGAAATTAATTACATTTATACCTACTACCTGTCCAAAATCTTGAAAATATATTTATGTAATGATAGCCTACATTCAAGTTAATTAAAATAAAAAAAAACTAGTATATCACACGCTTTGTACGCTTTAAATACCTGTCAGAAATCTTGGAAATATATTTATGTAATAATAGCCTACATTCAAGTTAATTAAAATAAAAAAACTAGTATATCTTACTAGATACGCTATAAATCAACTGAACTACAATAAATTACTGTCTCAACTACCAAAAATTAAATTTTAGTTCTATTTTGTTATTCACTCACACTAACATCTATTTTAAAGTTAATTATAAAAAATCAATATCAACTATGCTTCAAATACGCAACCAAAATATAATAATAACATTTACATTTAATAATAACATTTACAATAATAACATTAACATAACATATTAATACCAAAATATAATAACATTTACAATAATAGCATTTATATTAATATAGAAAACCAAATTACATAAAACTAACTCCTGGCATCCGATTCCATATCGGAATCTACATCCGATTATGGAGTCCTGCCATCAGATTCCGTATCCGAATCTACATCTGGATTCTCTTCTGGAGTATGAGAGGACATGATCCTTTCGTACATGCCATCCGAGGTGTAGGTGGAGTCCTTAAGCCTATGGAGGCGAAGGTTCACCTGAGTATGGAATGCCCCATAAACGGACACCGCCTTGAAGTGCTCCAAGTCGTTCAACTCGATGTACGCCACCTCGATTCCGGCACTACCATTTCAATGCTGAAATAATCAGCAGTCGTGTACCCAAGCCACCTAACCATTCGGTTAAGTTGTTGGTACGTGAAGGTGTGAGGGTGGACATAGTCCACAAACCTCACCCTTTGATTCCTCCGGACGGCGCCGGAAAAAAAAGTGGAATCGTATGGTGAAAAATGCGGGGTCGTAGTAGATGGGGGCATGAGCACCCGGTGCACGTTCGAGACATGTTGAAGCCATTATCGAAAATTATAATCGGAAGAAAGGTGGATTGTGATTGTGAATGTGATTATGGATTGTGATTATGGATTGTGATTGTGACTGGTATTTAAACACCATCGGAACCCGGAGGTACATTTCCCTGACAATTTGAAATTGGCAACACAAGAAACTGTAAAGGCAATGATGACGTCGCCACTCCTCAAATCAACGTGTGGCCATGACGTTTGGACACGCTTAAAAATATTTTAGTGTGACCATTTATCACTTATAGCCACACATAATAAGTGTATCCGTGACAATAAAAAACTTAGAAAAAATAAAACTAAGATATTCTTTGGTCACACAACCTCATATAAGTGGCCATTAATTACATTTGGACACACTTAAAAATATTTAAGTGTGACAATTTATCACTTATAGCCTACATAATAAGTGTATCCGTGACAATAAACTTATAAAAAACAAAACTAAGATACTCTTTGGTCACACAACCTCGTATAAGTGACCATTAATTACATTTGGACACACTTAAAAATATTTAAGTGTGACAATTTATCATTTATAGCCACACATAATAAGTGTATCCGTGACAAAAAAAACTTATAAAAAGCAAAACTAAGATACTCTTTGGTCACACAACCTCGTATAAGTGGCCATTAATAACATTTGGACACACTTATAAATATTTAAGTGTGACCATTTATAACTTATTGCCACACATAATAAGTGTATCCGTGACAATAAAAAACTTATGAAAAATAAAAGTAAACTACTCTTTTGACACACAACCTCGTGTAAGTGGCCATATATTTTAAGCGTTTTAGCCACATTACTAATAAATACAATGGTTGTTCGTCATATTTCGCCACTTTATTAAAAATGTGGCTAGAAAATGTGACATTAGGTCACACAACGTAATATAAGTGGCTATATCTTTTACCTTTTAGACACATCTCTTATCAATACAGTAGCCGTTTGTCAAATTTTGCCACACTATTAAAACATGTGGCTAGTTAAATGTCACAGTTTGTGGCTAATGCATGTGTTTTTGGTCACATGTATCAAAGATCAAACAAACTATGACTGTAGATCACATTTCGCCACACGTTTTTATAATGTGGCTAGTTTTTGTCACAGTTTTTTTTAAAGTGTGGCGAAAAGTATCTGAGTAGGTATAGAATGGTCACGTGAAGAATAATATGTGTGACCAAAACATTCTGGAAGGTTTTCAAACATGGTCAAACACCTTTTAGTCACACATTTAAGCCGAAGTGTGGCAAATCGCCCATACCACATGTGTGGCCGAAGGTCGATATTCACGTAGTGCGTGCCAATGATGAAGATCATTAGTATACCTTATGATATTTAAATAAAGAAATTGACTTGTTAATCGATGAATATTTCATGTTTCTTTCATTTATGAACAATTTGATACCAAGCATAACGACTACGCCCATCTCTAAAGATTTCTCTATGCCTTCCTAATAGTTTAACCTGAAACATGCTCAAAAGTAATTAAGCAAACTGCTTGCTACAAGCTGATACGTTCGAAAGGTAAATTAAGTAACACATATGTAAACTCATTAGCTGACTATCAATCAATAACTATGTGTATATTAATCATCAATTTAAGTAAGAATGTTTTAATAGAGGTCTCATGATCAAGCAAAGTTTATTTTGGAGTAGTTTGGCCCCATGCATGCTACTTTCAACAAAACAACGAGACTATTTGCGTAACTAATGCTTAGTATCATTCAACACAATTATTTCTATCCAAAATATTGATTCATACACGTGTCAACTTCGTTTTCCTTAAAAATAATCGAAATGTTCAAGAAAAAAACGTAGAGACTGTGTATTTCATTTTAATTTAAATTACCAACTTATTTAAGTAGAATTAAAGCAATGCATAAATTAAATAAAGAAATAGTCAAGTATTTTTTTTTTCAGAAAGTGTTGATAGAAAACTTATTAACTAAAATTCTTTCACTAAAAAAAATTTATAAAAATATTTTCATTAATTTATTTTGTGCATTTTTTTACGAATATGCTATACCCATTCTTTTTATTGTAGTTCTTTTTTTCTTTAATATTTCACAATCAACCCATATAAAAAAAATTATATTAATAAAATACTTTCAATAAACATTTTAATATGTGGCGGGGCAAGGATTATTTTCTTATAGTTTCAGTATTTTTTTTCACAATTTTCAAGCAATCCGATGTCATAATTTGACTTGTGTCAGGTCGGATTAGACCTAATCAGACATCAATACCAAATTGCTAGTCTTCAACTAAACTTAAGTGGTTCAACATAGCTACACTAACTTCGTAAAACTTCCAAGTTATGCATAAAACTTATCAATGGCTCTAACAATATTCAGACATATGATAGCATAAAACTATTATCTGAAGCATGGCGAAAGTGAAGAAATCCTATAAATGTACCGGATGTGTAAATCGATTTGGAGATGTGAACATCAAAGAATCGAAATGAGAAGCCTTTATCAAATTTCTGGTTCGGTCAGGTTGTTCACTTGTTAAAGGAAGGTGATTCACTCAAAACATCATGAAGTTAGTGATAAATAATACTTTCCACATAATTTTATTTTGCTCGTCTTTTGCATAAATTAAAATAAGGTAATCACTAGTTACTAAGTGAAAATGAATATGACCAAATAATGGTTTTGGTGAGACTGACCCATAAACATTTTACCCGTTTAGAAAACTCGAACATCGCTATTGTTATTGACAGGGGTCCGTTATTCTATTTTATTTTATAAACGATTTATCTTGTTGTAATATTGTCTCTTATTTGCTAGTTGATTGTTTATAGTGTGGGTGAATCGTCAATAACACATACAACACTGGGTGAACATAGCACATAGCAAGGCAATGGCCGGTCTTCAAGAAACGATCGTTGATTACTCGAATAGTACAGTGTGACTCGTAAGAGGGCACTTTGTTTTGTTTATTGTTTCAAAAATTTGTTTTGTGTATTTTTATCACAGTTATGTTCTATCTACTAAATAATTATATATGATGGCCCATTTTTTTAATACTCAATTTGTGCACCCAAATTTCAAAGATGGCCTAGTTGTAGTCAATTTGCTTCATTATTGTACCAAGCATACAAGTAAGTAAACAGCCTAAAATCAGATAGCAACCAGTATAAATTTTTGGATTTTTGCATGCATATTCTTTGTAAATTTTTATTTGAGAGAATAATCTTGACATGTTAGCATATGCAATCCTCAATATTCATTATGCTTCTAAATTTCATACTGTTCAGTTTGCTTCTGCTGATGTTGAAATCCATCATTTGCAAAGGCAGGATGTTGAAATTTTTAAATTTTAGTTACATTATTAGATGTCGATGCAATCTGAGTCTTCTATTTTATTTTTAATAAAATGCAAATTACATATTTCTTTTCAGTTAATGAAACACATGATGTTTTACTTTTCTGAAGTACTTTCAATGATTTACTTATCAAACACTCGCATATCTAGAAGTTTTAGCTGGTGGTGTTTAGAAAGATCAGTTTAAAACAGGTCAAATCAAAATGGGTTAGGTTAAAAGAATTAGTTTAAATAAACTAAGATGCCGTTTGTTTTTCCTCAAAAGCACTTCTCCACCTCTTTTGTCTGCACTAAGAAGAGGACGCGCAAACGTTGGGCTCTGCAGTGTGTTTGTTTTTCCGAAGACGTTTCATTAAAAAACGTTTGCGCGTCCTCTTCTCCTAGAAGCATTGTTCAAACCACTTCCCACCTCTTCTCCTCTTTTTCTTATTTTTTCATCAGACAACACCTTCCTTCTCCTCTCAAACCCTAGCTCCACCCTCCACCCTCCACTCCTCCACCTGCCTCCTCCACCCTCCACTCTCCACCGCCGGCCATCATCTCCAAAGTTACAAGTCTAATGTTCAGTGACCTTAACCATCATCTCCAATGTCCAGTCTTGATCTCGTTTTATAGAGGGGCGGCGACTAGAAACAAGAAGAGAGAGAAATAGAGTAAAATTGTTACAAGAACGTCGGTCACAATCGTGTTTCCGGCCAGATCTTGCTCGGTGACGGTAGCGATGTAAGTAGATATGGGTCGATGGTGGCCGGAATTGGTTGTGTGACAGTCACGATGGTGATTCCATGGTGTGATGGTGGTGGTGGTTCCATGGTGTGATGGTGGTGGTGTGCCAATTGCGGTGGTGGTTCCATGGTGTGAATGTGTGATGATGGTGGTGATCCAAGTTCCTTGCCAAATCTCTATTTTGTTGTAGAAGATGAATACAAACAAAAGGGTTTAATAATAATAATAATAATAATAATAATAATAATAATAATAATAAATGAAAAGACGTAAATAACCCGGAGTTAATGATTTGGATGATATTGGCAATGATCGGGAAACCTCAAGGTTCTAATTGCAAAAAGAAACTTTTTGAAAGACTTTTTTAGGTTTGATTTGTGTCTTGTAAAATTGTTTATGTTTAGGTTTGATTTGTGCTTTGAAAGACTTTTTTATTTAAAGTTCAGCTTATTAAAAAATTTCAGTTTACTTTAGCAGTTTGCAGATGTTAAAAAACAAACACTTTTCTTCTTGCAGACTGCAGAGGTTTGGTCCACCTCTTCTGCTTCAGATTCCTGCAGATGTGGTCCGCAGACTGCAGACATTTTACATCTGAGAAAACAAACAGCACCTAAGTATAAATATGCAAGCAACAAATTTTGTTAAATATAATAAACAAAATACATATATTACAATAGACATCTACATGATTTCATGTTTTTAAAATGATCAATTACAACTTCATTCTTCACACTTACAAGTACTTCAATTTGTAATTTCATATGTTTAAGTAACCTAGAATCCAAATCATCATTACGCAAATGACAACAAAAATCCCCAACCTTTTGAATTTCAAGAAAAACGTAAACAATCAAATAGAAATGCAACCAACATGAAACATCTGTCTTCCTAGATAAATAATAAAGAATTTATTATTATTATTATGTGTTATTACTTATTTATTTTAAGTAATAATAAGTTGAGTGATGGACTTAGGAGTGGTTATGAGCTTAAGGTTTATGGAATTTGCCTATAAAAGCATCTTAAACCCTAAAAACCTACAAACTCCTCATTTCATCTTTTTCCTATACACATTCAAAATACACACACACTCTTCATTCTCCATCTAAAGCTGGATCTTGAAACAAAAGAGGAACGATCAAGAATCATATAGTATTTGTGTGTCATGCATTCAAGAAGAAAGATCAAGATCAAACGCATGTCAAGGTCCATATATGAACCGACCTCAAAATGTATGCTTTAGCTAAAAAAAAGTTAGGCATTTGAGGTCGGGTTGCCAGAAAAATTGGTGGGGTATTAAATCGGAATATAATGAGTGTTAAAGTTGCAAACTTTATCATAGACGAGCTAAGTGGTTCGGTTCGAGTTGAACGACTAAAGTTCGGTTCGTAAAAAGGATGGGTAAATACAGTCGGTTTTACATGAAATTTAGTATGCCACTAGATCAGGATGGAACATATGTTAAAGACTCAAAGTTATAATAAGTTAGCTATTTGGACTAGTTTGTGTTAAGCAAGTAAAGGTTCGGTTCATAAAAAGAACGGGAATGCTCTTTTGCAAATGAGAATACTAAGTCTCAAATGAGAATACTAATTTGCGTGTATACTCGTAAGAAAAGTAATATATACATTACTTTATTAGTGATTGTATATTATGAGAATGTGTTCATATCTGTTTACTTGTGTAACTACATGTGTGAATGATAGAATGCAGAACGTGTATATATTACTATTACTAATATATACAAATTAGAACTTTGGTGCCGCAATTACGGCACCTTAGTGGTTGAAGACGTCTTGCCCTTTTTTTTAGTTTCGATATCATTACGAACATAACGGAAACACGCGGAATGCCGACTTTTTTTGTTTTTTTAGTTGTGGTATCCTAACAAACGTAACAGAAACCGACCGAATTCACGTAGACTCACCACATTTTTTTTTGTTATGGTAACGTAACGAACGCTACGTAAGCGAACGAATGGAAAATTTGCTTTTGTTTTTCTTTTTTTGTTGTTGTTTTAGTTATGGTACCATAACAAACGTAACGGAGACCGACCTAATTTTCCTAGACTAACTGCCTCATCGACTGGAACCGACAACGCTCGGGTTTTACCGACGCCTGAGTTTTACTGACCGACACCACCCCATTGGTCCACCTCAATTTTTATATTTTATTTCGTTTTATTTTTTTTAGTTTCGGTACTATAACGCACATAACCGAAAAACCAAATTCACACTGGCTTACGGCCTCAACAGCCATGAACGAAAACACTTGGGATTTACTACCACCCGGGTTTTAGCAATCTGCCCCGGCGCAACGTGTCGGGTGAAAAACTAGCTAAGTTATTTATATGTTGTATGTATGGCATGGCAAGTTAGAATGACAAATTCCTCTAACTTCCGTTGGGCGTAAATATGGTGTGTTTTAGCATAGCTAAGGACTATGGACCTTATACATGCTATGGATGTAATGTGTTAGCGCAGATAAGGACTATGGACCTTCTACGTGATATAAATGATAAATGTCAGTGTAGATAAGGATTGTGGTTCTTATACATGACATAGATGATAAATATCAGCATAAATAAGGACCATGGACCTTATACGTGTTGTAGCAGTTAAGCGTTAGCATAGGAAAGGACGATGTGCCTTATACGTGTCGTAAATGTAAAGTGGTAGCATAGGGGAGGACTGTGGACCTCGTAGGTGCTATAATGTAGGTGTCCGCATAGGAAAGGACTGTGGACCTTATGCATGCTGAAAATGTAATGTGGTAGCATAGGAAATGACTGCGGACCTCGTATGTGCTATGATGTAGGTGTCAGCATAGGGAAGGATGGTGGAAATTGTGCTTGTTGTTAATGTATGTTGGTATAGGGAAGTACCACGGACCTTGTACGTACCATGAAAGGTGAACACATGTAAGGGCTGCGGACCTTGTACGTGCTCACAACCTTGAGTATAGGTATAGATGGCGGACTATGAACATACTGTTGGTTGGTTAAGATAAGTGTTGGGCGGGAATGTGCTATGTTTGTTGGGTTTCGTGTTTGGCTATGTATGTAAACCGAGATCCTTATGGATCTCGGTGGGCTTTGGGCTATGGTTGGGCTAGTGTGTTTTCAATACCCTATATATAATGCATTGTATAGGGTTCTTGGTGGTTCACATTGATAGAAGCTGTTAATCAGTAGTAGCCACCATCAAGAGAGCAAACTCATGCACCAGACGATTTGTTAATATAATCGTGTGCATTTGGAGTATTATCGTGTTTATTATATTCATATTGTTCTTCTATTTCGTTCTTGAATCATCACTGTGTTAGGATTCCGCACTAACATCGTGTTCCTAAATCGTTTTGGGATTATACCTATAACGGACATTATATCCCAATTAACTGAGCCTACATAATCCTTATACTAGCGACATCATTACCCCTATGGTTAATTGGATTTTTGTTAACTGTTGGTACCATTCTTAAGCGAGTTGTAGTCGGCCGTTCATCAATCAAATACACCTTTTTTTAATAATCACATAAGGTAATAATTATGCAACTGTGTTCGTTATGATTCTCTTGTCAATAAACCTAACGTTAATTGAACTTAAACAAACGGGATTAATCGATTGAACTGTTAGGGTTCTTAGTATAACCCATTCGTATGTTTGGTTATATAATTCCGTTTATGAATTATTAACAATCGAACACTTAGTGAAGTTGGCTTGTTGCTGTGTGTATATGTTACATAGCAGTCGGCCATTGGCACGGTTCGAATCCCGACCATGGCAGTTTTGTTTTTTATTTCTATTTTGTTTTTCTTTAATTGTTTAAAGGATCCAAAAGGTTTTATAAATTAAATATAGTTAATATTAAATATAAAATAAACATTATTCTATTAAAACCGACACATTAACTAGTTGTTTCCAAATCATGGTTAAAACTACACACACACACACACACACATATATATATATGTGTATATATATATGTGTGTGTATGTGTAGATAATAGATATTCGAAATTTATTAATATTAAAGGTTTAAAAATGTTTTGTTTATTTAAAATACGTAATTAAAACATATAGTATACCTTATTATTATACATAACTATTTGGCTAACTATTTTATAAAAGATTTTATTTTACATAATTATGTATTATTTACAATAGTTATTTAAAAAGAAATCATTATTAATAGTATATATATATATATATATATATATACATTAAATGTATAATTAGCTTAAAGTAATTATTTAATACAAATCTCTTTATATAATTTATCAAAAATTATAAATATTATTTATTCAAGTATTCTACTTATAATTATAATTTTATTAGTTAAAATATGTTATTTTCTATAAACCCTTGATAAATAAAAGTGATAATAAAATTGATAATAAATTAATGCAATATTTAATTCTCGTATTGAACACACCCGATCATCAAATCCCGAACCTCTATCTAGTCTTAGAATCGTTATGCAATTCATATTTATTCTGCAATTACTTGTTACTTAGGATTTCTCGTCGGTTTTCCCGCACAAATTGATCTATCTCTTTTTCTTAACGGATCATTATCTCTTGCTTAATTTCTAAGGTGAGTGTCTCATTCCCATTTTTACTTATATTAAATCCTTTTGGGGACATATGCGTATTTACATTATATATCTATTATCTAGTATTCAAAACCGCAACTGTTAATCATGTGTGTTTAACAATTTACGCCTAACGTATTATATGCTTATATGCTTTACTTGAATACATTTCGGAGAGGTCCAACATATTCTCAGACTAGTATGATCATACGCCCGTCGTGTTAGCCATCGTCCAGTTCATCTGGCATCGAGCTTACCGACAACATATTTACTTTCTTATTGGTTAAATTGCTTATCTCACTTGACACAATTTTCTCTTTTATTTATTATTATATATTCACAAACAATCTGGTGTTTTACTCACTCAACCTAGTGTTGACAAAACCTATTTGTATTTTTAACGCATATGTAGGTCATCGTGTGATGTGATTCTCAAGCTTGTTTTGAAGAAAACTTAGGGTTGCATGCTAGAGAAGAAGATACAAGATTTAAATTTAGATTTTATTTTACTTGTTTTTTATGGAAATTTTGTACTGTAAGGCCCCGGTCCCGGTGCCCTACTTTGGTGTTGGATTTACTCATAAACAAAGTTCTACAAATCAGAGTTAATTAAAACCTTTCGCGGAAATGTTAACTTCAACATTCGTTACAAAACATTTAAACTTTTCTTTAAAACATAACAATAAACATCATATTTAAAACATCATTTCTTCCAACTTCAGATGCCAGCCGTTCAAACCATGCCATGTGCCATCCTCATTCTAGCTCATTAAACCTATTTACCTGCGTGCATCCTAAAAGTCAGCTACGCTGAGTAAGTTCTAGTTGATCAGGCAACTTACAATACATTCTCATACATTCACGTATACGTATCCGAAGTTACATATTCGTACTTAAACCGAACTTCATTCCTGACACTTTATAATTATCCGTAAGAGGACCATTGCATAAAATCTATTAGAAGAACAATTACTATTATCCATAGAAGTAACAACTTGTATCATCCATAGAAGGATCTATATAAACTATTCATAAAAGGATCCCTTGATATTTCCATAGAAGGATCCTTAAACATTACCCATAAAAGGGACCCTATATACTTTCCATAGAAGGACCACCACACATTATCCATAGAAGGAGCCCTATACCTGATCCATAGAAGGAACCATATTTATTGTCCATAGAAGGTACCCCATAGAAAGAACGCATACTCAATTACAATCGTTCTCCTTGACGATACGTGCAATATCCGAAGATCGTTCACGTACCGACAGGCATTCGTTCATTACATTCATACATTCTATCACATATATCATATATAGCATACACTTACCACTTGTTAACTGTATTAACATTCACATTGAGTATGCACAAAACCCCGAAAACATAACAAGGAAATAATGCTAGAAACTCACCTGAACTCGGTTCCTCTCATAGTTAATGGTAACTCCTTTCTTTAACTGGGCACGACTAACTGTATAACAATTACATGTATCAATTAACTATCATTACCCATATTGTATTTCTAGTTTAATATATTCCTCAACGAACAGGGGTCCGGGGGCAGCGCCCCTGGCAGCCGGGTTCTAGGGGCGGCAGCCCCTAGCGGGGTCCAAGGGGCAGAGCCCCTGGCTGGGGTCGAGCTGCCAGGTTAGCTTGGAAAAATTTTATTTCTTTTAAAGGTCCTTAACAAAAATTCCATTAAAATTTTTAAATAAACATTTTATTCACTACCCCATTCGTTATAACAAATGGCCTCTGGTTTTTCCTCATTCTCTATCCCATTCGTTATAATGAATGGCCTCTAGTTTAGCCTTATACGCTATTCCATTCGTTATGACGAATGGTTCCATTCGTTATAACGAATGGTTTGATCTTAGACGAATGAGTGCCTAAAGAATGACTAAGGCCATTCGTGCTTTCTATTTGACGAATGAGGGCTCATTCGTTACGGGAACTGGCAAGTGTATCCTATAGCAAATGAACTTATTCATTGTTTTCCCTAGCGAATGGATAGATAAGGAATGGCAAGTGCCATTATTGAACTCATTAAGACGAATTAAGGGTTCATTCGTCATGAAGACACACGAATGTGTCCCATTCGTTATGGCTGCTTAACGAATGACCGGTGATTCGTTTATCATAGAATGAGCATCTGTTCTTATCCAAACTTTGACTAAAGGGGTCAAAGTCAAAATTGATAAGACTAGACGCAGTCAACCTTCATCAGATCTACAATTAATCCCTCATTTCGCGATGAAACAACACAAATTGGGTATCATTGAACTCGCATTCCCAGCGCCTAGAAACCCTACCATCAAATCACTCAAACATCGAGTCTAAGTGGTGCGTTTGATATATATATATAACCGACTCTTAATACCCTTGATTAACATATCAAATGTTAATGGATTGCACTGTGAATCGGTTCATTTGATTCTTTTTACCATATTCATATAGATCTAGGATTACTTAAACGAACCGGACATAAATGAATAATTTTATGTTATAAATGTACCTTTAACGAATCGGTTTTCACGAACACGGTCTAGGTTTGATGTCGGTTTTCGCTCGTTACGATGCTCTAGCACCAACAAGCTCGGGTTTTCACATTCGGATCTTGGCTCGGGATAAAGGAACGTGTGTGCGTTTTGAAGGTGTAGGCTATGGTGTAGAGATGTATAAAAATGGAAAGGATTAGGGTTTAAGGGGTATTTATACTCTCTTAAGCCCATGGACCTAAGGCCCATCTTTCCTTTTTGGTCCATATTTATTCTCATTTAATTAGCCTACTTAACCTTCTATCTTTATTATTTTATTATTTCTCTACTACTTCAAGTAAACTTTTCCGTCATAAATAAATAATATATAAAATATTATTCTTGGAAATTTCGGGACGTTATATGTACTTTGTCTATTTGAACTTTGTTGGATTATTTGAAATTGATTAATAGAATATTATCATTATAAGTATTGCATGATAGTACAGTACCTTGAGAACTGTGAGCAATCAGTTCACGTCCCGACATTTCCGCCTTAGGTTGAGTTGTGACATAAATAATGCTAGTTATCAATAAACAACGCTACTTTTCAATAAGTTTAATAAACAACGCTAGTTTCTTCTTATTTACAACATGTTTAGAAATTTGTTTTTTTAAACGGTGGATTACATCTTATTCAACGGTTGACCTTCATACCATTGTAAAACATTTTATGACCGGTGTTGATAGACGTTTTTGTAGTATTGATAGTATGTGGATGTATGTCTGATCAATACATAATTATTGCAACGAGTTTTTGAGTTAATTTATCTTGTAATAATAAAATGCTTATTGGTCGTGTGCCTTGATTTCCTATTGTTCATTATCATATGTTAGAGTTGAGTTATAATAAGAAAATTAGTTTTCCTAAAAAGGATAAGAAATAATCTTGTCTATCCATTTTAGATTTGAAAGGTTGAGATTAAATTAGAGACAAAATCAAGTGTACAACAAGGGTAAGAGCATAATAGTGATAACACATTTGTTGACTTTCTCTCTCCACATGCAATGCACATGTCAAATTCCCCCATCATTTTAAAACGTCAATAACTTTTTTATACTTCATTTTTTTTTCAAAACAATTTCACCTTAATAACGAGTGCTTTTTTATCTTTTATATGAGTACCATATTGCTATATAAAAATAAAAAACAAATTTCGTGGATTTTTACAAATTGTGTTTTACCAAAATTGTGTTTTACAAAATTGTGTTATACAATTGTGTTTTATTTTTTCATAGTGTTTTTGCATTGTGTTTTTTACATTGTGTTATTTAATTGTGTTTTTCATTGTGTTTTTATTATTGTGTTTTTTTTTCATAGTGCTTATTCTATTGTGTTTTTTACATTGTGTTTTTTCATAATATTTTATTTTCCGGCGAAATTTCCGAAGACTTTTCTAGCAAGGTGGTGGCGGTGGGCGGTGGTGGTTGTAGGAGATGAGTGAAAATTTAAGTGTGTTTTTAAGATTAATTAAGTGAGTTTTTAAAATTAAATTAAGTGAGTTTTCAATATTAAGGTAGTAGAATAAAATACCATTCTTCCTAGTCTTCTTAGAAAAATCAAACTTCTTATTTAATCTTTTCTCTCATATGTTATTGAATCAGTCATCTAGGGTTTTGGTACATAAGATAGGAATCTGATCCATAGTGTTACACAAAATCGTCGATCGGTTGACAAAGAAGAGTCGGAGATGTGGGTGTAATAATCGGCTGTGATCCTCCTCAGAACATTTCTTTTATCTCTCTACCTGTTTCTCTCTTTTTTAAAAGACATGTATTTTGGATAAGAGGATGACACATATCATCTGGTGGACTTTTGATGTCTTGCATAATAGTTTGTAACCCATGTAGTAAATATTGTAATTTTAAAACGATAGCATTTTGTAAGACAGTTTTTGAAAATTGATAAATAGTGAATTTGATTATTTAGCGTATTTAGAGCATTCACATTCTACTTATCAAATTATGTGAGTGAGTTTTTTATAATTTAGGGAGTGATTTAGGGTGATGTGAGAGTAGATGAGAGAGAAAATGCTGTGATTTTTTTATATATTTAAAAAAGTTCTGTAGCATCCTATATTTTATTTTAAATATTTTTAAAAGTGATTGTGAAAGAAGGAGAAGATAAAATAATAATAAAGATATAAAAAATGTATTATTTAATTAAAATAAAAAAGATTATATAGTGGTTGTTAATGTAATTTTAGATTTAAAGATTGTCGTTTGTTTATGATTTACAAATGTATCAATTCATCATCATCATCATCGTACTCAGTATATCTCACCAATAACAAAGCTATGGTAGGGTCTGAGGAGGGTAAGATGTAGACAGCCTTACCTCTATCGCACAAGGATAGAGAGGCTGCTTCCGGTGAGACCCCCGGCTCGATACAAATGTATCAATTGATATATTTATATTTTTGATTTTTTCCATGTTTATCTACCTACCAAGTTTTCGTATCATTGTGGCAATTTAGACGAATATTTACATTTTCCATTTAATTATTACTTCTTTATAGAGAGGCAAATTTAATCTATAAATTTATTACATGCATTAATATTAGTTTTATTAAATAATTAAAAGGACTTGCAGGAAAACGTGACTGTGGTTAGAAACAAAATATATTCTCAGTGAAATACATTCTTTTACTTATGAAGTCTATACATGTGTTCGGGTTTAGGAAAAATTTTCTGCAGACTAATTTTTTAATTTTATAAAATGGAGTTTATTGCATCAGCCAAAGTTGAAACTGCAACTATAAATAGCAACATAGTTTCTCCGGTTAGAGTACGACAATCCAGTAACATTAGCAAAAGACACAAGCTAAAAACTTGGTCTTGAAGGTACGAGTCGATATAATTTGGTTTGATTACATATCCAAACTATAGTTATGAATGTACACTTATAAACTATTAACTAATTTGGTATGCAGGTTGAAACCATGGGTGCTGGTGGTCGAATGAACGTTGCTGATACCACCGACGATAAGCCTCTCGCCCACAAACGTGTTCCAGTCTCAAAACCTCCATTCGAGCTTAGCGATCTCAAGAAAGCCATTCCGCCACATTGTTTCAAGCGTTCTCTTGTACGCTCTTTTGCAGCGGTTTTCCGTGATTTTATCCTAGTGGGTGCCTTATACTATCTCGCAGATAATTTCATTCCCCTCCTTCCTAAACCCTTGGCTTATGTCGCATGGCCGGTTTATTGGTTCTTCCAAGGTGCGTATCTTACGGGTTTGTGGCTCATCGGTCATGAATGTGGCCATCACGGGTTTAGTGAATACCCATGGCTCGATGACACCGTTGGGTTCATCGTCCACTCATTGATCCTCACTCCATACTTCGGATTCAAATACAGCCACCGTACCCACCATGCTAACACCAACTCCATTGAGTATGATGAGGTCTGGATCCCCAGACGCAAGTCTGATAAACTATATTCCGAAATTCTAAACAACCCACTCGGATCGTTTATGGTGTTTGTGTTCAAGATCATTCTTGGCTTTCCATTGTACTTTATATTCAACTTTTATGGGAGGAAATACGAGAAGGGAATCACGAGTCACTTTTACCCATACAGTCCTATCTTTAACGACAGCGAGCGCTTTCAGATTTTCCTCACTGATCTTGGAGTTCTTGCTACTTGTTACGCTGTTTACCGTGCTGCCGCAATCATGGGCACCCAATGGGTGATTAACATCTATGGAATGCCCATGCTTTTCATGACTGGCTTCTTCATCTTACTCACCTATCTACACCACACTCACCCATCCATCCCTCACTATGACTCAACCGAGTGGGACTGGCTTCGAGGTGCTTTAGCCACCGTAGACAGAAACTTTGGATTCTTGAACCATGCTTTCCATGACGTAACTCGAACCCACACCGTTCACCATCTTTTCCCCACAATTCCGCATTACCATACCTTCGAAGCTAGAGCAGCCGTGTTGCCTATTTTGGGTGATTACTACAAGTACGATGATACACCCATTTTAAAGGCCATTTGGAGAGAGACAAAGGATTGCATTTTTATTGAACCAGACGAAGCTGATAACGGACAGAAGAAAGGAATATACTGGTTTCATAAATAGACAAGCGGTTCATTCTACGTTGACAAACCCCTTGTTTAAATATATTTTCGCCGTGTATTATTTACGCTGCTCTTTGGTATGTAGTTGTATAATAACGACTCATTTTCCAAAATAAAGTAATATTTATGAAATGTTGTTTCTATTGGATATAAAATATTGAAAGAAATGTGTGCGTATGTTAAAAAGTTATAAAACTCATACAGAAGGGATATTTTTGTCAATAATAAAAGTTGTCCCATATTCAATATATGATTACTTGATCAAACTTAATGAGTGACTTATTAAAACAATCATATATTTTTCTAATAAGTCACTAAATTTGATCAAGTAGTCACATATTAAATACACTCTAAACTAAATCAAAATATTAATTTTACACTATACTTAGTTAAAATAAGTAATAAAATCAACAGTGTAAAATAAATAATAAACTATTAAAAAGTTTTTATTATAATTATTTTGAGTTATGAATAGTTCTTCACCTTTCTTCTACACTCCGGCACTCCCATTGCTTCATATACAAGTTGCTCATTCCTGTTATTAGCCCGCATCATTCTTACTACAATACTACGAAAACGTCTATCAACACCGGTTAAAAAATGATTTACAACGGTGTGAGGTTCAACCGTTAAATAAAACACAGTGGACCATTTTAATTTGAACAATTTTCCAAATCGTTGTAAATAAGAAGGATACTAGCATAGTTTTTTTTTTTACACAAAACTAATAACACCGATTTTAACCATTATTTTAAAACGGTAAACATCTTCACTAAAATGAAACGATAGATCCATTACATATATTCATTACTTGAAACAATTCTACAAATAGTCGTTCTAAAAACTTAAAACGTTTTGCAGATTAATAACAATTATAATTCAAAACCGCTAATAATACTAGACCATTTCATTTAATATTAAAAAAACACAATTACCTATTTAATACTCTTTTTTACAACGGTTATTTGTAAAACTGCTTTAAAAGTACAAAATATTTTCACTGGTTTATAAGTTGTACTTATAAACCGGCGTTAGTGATTTAAATTTAAAATAGATGTGTTTTATTTATAATAAATAATGGTTTTTAATAAGTTAGGTGATCCATTAGCCAACTACTAAAAATTAATATATATCTATTAAATGAGTTAGGTGCAATCATGACAAAATCGTATAAAAAACTAGAAGATCGATCACTTGCAACTCTTGTAACGTATCGACTTTCAAAATTCTTTAATCTCTGGCCACCTGCAAAATCCTCCATTTATGTCTCTCGCCCATATTATGTATAATATTCTACTACGTCCTCTTTCAAAACCACCTGGCTATAGGTTCTTGAACATTTATAGTTGTTGGAATTGGCGGTCTCCAAAATATAATACTTTTTGAACGACCTCTTGCATGTGTCAATTTTTATATCGATTCTAGACAATGAGAAATGGAAGGCTATACACATTAAATGAGTGGATCCAATGTATTGGCTTGTCACTTTCTCCTAGATCTCTAGTAGATCTTGAGTTTTATGCTTTCAATGTTGCCCGATGGTTTAACTTCATGTGGTCTTTGGCTAAGCTTTTGGATTGCTAAACTTATCCCAACACACTGTAAAACTGATAACCGTTTGACTTGTGAAATGCTAAACATATATCGGTGTACTCATGTTTATTAACGCGTACCTGATATTCCAAAATGTTATTTAGTGTTGGAGAATCACATCCAACTAACATATGTATCGGTGTAAGCATGTTGATAAACACATACCCGAGATACCAAAGTGTTATTCAAAGTTGGAGAATCATATCATCATGTGTTAATGAAGTTAATTGTATCTTGGAAAGACTCCCCAAGATCTTATTGTTGCGTCGCGGATGAATGCTGAATTCAAAACGGGGTGATATTCATTGGTGAAATCATGTAGATAAACGCATATCCGTGTTAAATTCCACAAAGACTATATTTTGTTTAGTAATTCTTGTTATACCAAATCCTTTGTAACATTGAACTAATTTTGTTCGTGTTAGAAATATTCTTTATCTATATCTTTGTTGAATTATGATGCTGCAAATGACCAAATAATAAAATAAACACATAGAAAACTGTTTGTGTTTGACTTTAGTCAATTGATCTCACAAGTATCATATCAAATATTGTTCATTTATATAACTAATTATAACTACCAAAGAACAAATAATATAAAAGTTGATATAATAACTAATAATAATATTAATAGATATAGAGTATTTACAAGAAAAAAATAATAGACAAACAATATTAATCCAAATCTTCTATCAGTTTAAGTAGGCTGATATGGAAATGCGTAACGAATCCTAATGCAAGTTTTATAAGAAGAGCACATAGTAGAAAATCTTCATCTTGATTAATCATTTAAATTCTTTTTGATTGCTCGGTTTCCCGACAACCTTGGCCATGTCACATGTGACAAAATGATTCACATGATGAATCTAGGGTATATATATATATATATATATATATATCAGTAACTCGTATGCTCAATGTTGTCACACATATCTCTTAACATAAGCTTGGAGTAGTTGTAGGGTTGTTGTTTCACAATATCGTGAACTATTTGTCACACTTCATGTGGCTCTAGTTCTCATTCACAAGCCTTATGTGAAAAACCAAAACAAAGTTGTGTGTAGAAACATTGCCAATCGTCATAAAGGTGCTTTTTGTTCACCTTCTTATGGCGAACTTTTCCCATATACCCCATCTCCCAAAAAGTCTGTCGCACGTCATCTTGATGACAGAACTCTCTGGCTTGAGCATCATTTAATCGCGGAGCAACACGAATTTTTGCTTGACCGAAAACGATTTTGTAGCCAATTAACCACAACCAGAATGTTTACTTGCCTTCTAATTGGTGGCTATTTTCTTTTACTGGTTGAAACAATGGGAGCTGGTGGTTGAATGAACGTCGCTACCACCGACGATAAAATCTCGCCCATAAACGTGTTCCAGTCTTGAAACCTCCATTCGGGCTTAGCGATCTAAAGAAAGCCATTCCACCACATTGTTTCAAGCGTTGTTTTGTACGCTCTTCTGCAGCGGTTTTCCGTGAGTTTATCCTTGTGGGTGCCTTATACTATCTCGCAGATACTTTCATTCACCTGCTTCCTAAACCTTTGGCATACATTGCATGGTCTGTTTATTGGTTCTTCCAAGGTGCGTATCTTATGGGTTTGTGGGTCATCGGCCACGAATGCGGTCATCACGGGTTTAGTGAATACCCATGGCTCGATGACACCGTTGGGTTCATCGTCCACTCATTGATCCTCACTCCATACTTCGGATTCAAATACAGCCACCGTACCCACCATGCTAACACCAACTCCATTGAGTACGATGAGGTATGGATCCCTAGACGCAAGTCTGATAAACTATATTCCAAAATTATAAACAACCCACTCGGATCGTTTATGGTATTTGTGTTCAAGGCTTTCCTTTGTACTTTGTATTCAACCTTTATGGGAGGAAATACGAGAAGGGAATAACGAGTCACTATTACCCATACAGTCCTATCTTTAACGACAGCGAGCGCTTTCAAATTTTCCTTACTAATATCGGAGTTCTTGCTACTTGTTACGTGGTTTACCATGCTGCCACAACCATGGGCGCGCAATGTGTGATTAACATCTATGGAATGCATATGCTTTTCATGACTGGTTTCTTTATCTTACTCACGTATCAACGCCAAACTCACCATTCCGTCCCTAACTATGACTCTAACGAGTGGGATTGGCTTCGAGTTGTTCTAGCCACTGTAGAAAGAAACTTTGGATTCTTGAATTATGCTTCTTGTAGGATATATAGGTATTTGGTTGTTCAATTTTGTCTGTTAGTGCACGGTTTTCGTCGTCTCGAGTCTTTGTAATCTTATGTAATTTATTATTATATTAATGCAAGGGCATTTTGGTAAATAAAATTCCCATTCGTTTGTTTAAGAATGCTCATTCGTTAAGCATGTTTAACGAATGAAGCTTCAAGTTATTGTTCGTGTCCATTCGTTAAGGAAGTTTAGCAAATGGAACTTAATCATTATTATAGTGTATCCATTCGTCTTGGAATGTTGATGAATGGGGTATAGCGAATGAGTCATTCACTATACCATCAAGTTATATATTGTAATGAAGACGAATGAAGGTAATTGGTTATGGAATGTGTAACGAATGCATTCGTCTTCTATATATAGGTTGTTTGGCCTGCTTAATTTAACAAGTGTTTATGTATTATCTCTCAAGCCGTTACTCTGCCAAAATTGTTCCTCAACACTTCGTTCGTTAACCTATTAGCTATTCACCTACACATATCACATAACTAGATCGTTAGATCAATCGTTATGAATTGATTAAACGTATTAAAGCTCGTTTAGGCATTCTCATGTGGTATCAGAGCTTAGTCATTAGATAGTGTTCGTGAATTAAGTATTCTATGGTGAATTGATTAAGTATTCATTGTGCAATTGTTTAATTTTAGATCTGAAACTGACTTTATCGAATTTTGGTTCAATTAACATGATGGGATGTTAATTTGGTACTAAACTGATTGAAATTTGGTTCGTAATCGGATTTGTGTTCTTCATTGTGATTGAATTGAGTTATATTGTGAATTTGGAATGGAATTAAATTGGATTTGTGTGTGAAGGAAACAGAGGTTTCTGTTTATGTGGCTTTTGGATTGATTTCGGATTGGAATTGAGAGTTTGGATTGGTACAGATTTGTCCACGGGACTTGGACGAAGAGTTTAAGCTATAGGTTGTGAAAATTGGTTAAGATTTGGTTGTTTAATCCCCAAGTTTGTGGTAGTTTGAATATGGTAATTTCCAGATCTGGAAATCATCCTTTGAAGATTTGAAGATTCAAATACCTATTCGTTATGGCTTAACTGATCATTCATTATATTAGTGATAGTCATTCGCTACTGAGTTCTAACTGAACCGTGACACGTGTTCAAGTTGTTACAACCGAATAACAACTCATTCGTCACTATAGCTGATTCGTGATCAGCTATTCACTACAAAAACACATTCGTCATCACTCATTTGTCATCAAGTGAATTCTCATTCGTTACGGAAACACATTCGTGACTAAACCATTCACTACAGAAACAATAATCCATTCGTTAACCTATTCGTTACGAGGTTCGTCAAACCATTCATTAAGCTATTCGTCTACCTCTTTGTTTGTTGATTCGTTCTCATTAAATCTCCATTCATTATAGTCATTCGTTATAGCCATTCGTGAAGACTGGTGTCATTCGTCACTTGATTCGTGATACATATTCATTAACATAACTCATCATTCGCCACTGTTCATCATTTGATTCGCTACTATTCACCGTTCGTTACCATTTCCCACCCATTCGTTACTGGAATTTACATTTTAAACCCTTAAGTTTAAGTTTGGGCAAATATCACTCAAAACTTTAATTTGTGATCAGTTAAACCATATTTTGAAATGGCTGGTTATTACGCACTGGCATCTCAAAACATGTTGATGCAACAAATGTTACATCTAGATGTTGAGATCAGGTCACACTAAAAATGTCCCTGATTGATGAAGTTTAGCGACTTTGCAAATAGGAACCAAGATTCTGAGCACATCTAGGGTCCGTACACGCTGATTGCTCATGGTGTCTTGACGATGTGTACGCTTTGCCTGTCGTTGGTAATGAGACTACTAGTTTCACACCAAAGGACTTTTCTCACTATTCTGTAG
Source organism: Bidens hawaiensis (assembly GCF_021521415.1). Classification (NCBI taxonomy): domain Eukaryota; kingdom Viridiplantae; phylum Streptophyta; class Magnoliopsida; order Asterales; family Asteraceae; genus Bidens; species Bidens hawaiensis. Next base: position 60,539 of record NW_027495135.1, on the reverse strand, counting down.
AAGAAAAGTAGGCTTTGGAAATAGAAACAAAGGCATATTCCACTTTGACTATGGTACCCCCCAATATTTTCCATCAAGTGGGAAGTATTAAGATATGGGCATAACTGTTTTAACACATTAAGATGAGAAGTATGGGAAATACTGAAGAAAGCAAGAAAGTGATGATGAAGTTTCAATTTAGAAACTTTAACTTATTGAAAGGTGAAATTGTCGAGGAAATGTTGACTCGGTTTAATCATTTATACGGTAAAGAATGCTTTGCTAGGTTCTTTTTCAACGTTTCTCATGGTGCTTAAAGAGAACAATTTCATTAAGAATACTGCTATGTAGTTCATGCAGAAAGTTGAAATAGAGAGTATGATTTGAAGTGCCAAAAGTCTTCAAAGGAAAATCAAGACCTGAAATGGAGGTTCTTTCCCTTTGAGCAGTTCTTGAACTCCAATCACTGCTTTCTTATCACATTGTTCACAAGAAATGCCATCTTGTGGTCAAGAACAAATGCCAAATGTGTGTTTCATGGCATCTGGCTCTAACTCTCTCTCTGGTTCATCTCAGCCACCGAACGTGAACTTGAAGTAAGATGAACAAAACTTTGCTTTCCTTTGTGCTTTGATGACTTCTTATGAAAATCCGGTGGCTAGTAAAGTTGCTACAAGTGAACTGACGGATAAAGACTACGATCAGATTGATCCTGATGATCTAGAGTTGATGGATCTGAAATGGAACATGGTTATGATTGTTCGTAAGGTTAAAACGTTCATGCAAAGAACCGGTAAAGATTTACCGACATTGAACAAGCGGGTTGGCTTCGACAAGCTTAAAGTTAAATACTACAATTGTCAAGAGTTTGGTCACTTTGCTAAGGAATGTGATAAGCCGAAGAAGGAATACATTGGTCCCCGTTCTCAAGACAGAAGCTCGGGAAAGAAGTCTTACTTCCGAATCTAGTGTGACTGAAAATTAAACTGCTGAAAATGTTAATCTGAAACCATTAAATGTAATATTTGTGAGGAATCTAAGTCAAAGTACGACTTGATTCAAGCTCATAATGATCCATTGATGAAAGAACTGGCTTCGGTGAAAGATAGCTACAGACAATCTTTGGAGTCACAAAAGAAGTCTAAAGGTAAAACTGATGGATTGTCTGTTAGTAATCATGATCTGAAAGCAGAACTTTTAGTTAAAATGACCATGAATAAGAACCAGTTTCAAGAAAATCTCAAACAAAGAACACAAATTGCTGCACTTGAAAATGAAGTTCTAGAGTTGAAGAGAAAACTAGACAAATTTAGAAATTATTCCTTTTTGTTGAATGAAATAATCGAAGTATCTGGCAAACAAAAGGGTTCTAAAAATGGTCTAGGATTTGTTGAATTTCCTCCACCGTTTCATGATGACTATTCCTAAAATCCGTGTGCGGGAAAATATAAAATTGTTAGTGAACAAGTCATTCATGAGGAGAAAACGGCACTAAGTGAAACAGAAAATGTAACTGCTCAAAGGTAAACTCAAGAATAACATATTTGAAGCAACAAAGTCTCTGTTGAGGATGTTATCATTAAGGAGGTAGTTAAACCTGAAATTGTACACAAAGACCAGAACATTCCACATTCGAATAACATCTTGTGTGAACCTCAAGAATTTGAGGAGGCCGTGTACGGTTCAAGTACATCCAAAGTGAAAAAGACAAAATCTGCAAAGAGTAAGGCAAAGAAATCAGAACAACCCAAAATTTCTGATGCGGATTTGATGCGTTTCATCAATACTGTTCCTGCTAATCTAAACACGGGTCGAGTGTTTAAATTAAAAGGTCTTAACAAAGTTTTCACTGAGAAAGACATTCCGCTTAATCTCATCAAACTTGAGTTGATCGGAAGCGTCTTTCAAAATGAAACTTCTAAATTGCAGAATCTTGACTAAGCATTTGCTAAGTCTAAGTTATCATACACAACCGATCCATTGATTAAAGCTAAAAAGTTGTTAGACACTACCGTTAAGAAAGTTCAATTCGTTAATTCGACTGGAATTGACACCTTTCAAAATTTTTCTGACTCTTCGATCTGTTACGTTTGATGATTTAGATAGAGCACATGCTTCGGGAATCTCTCATCAAACAGTTTCACAAGCTCCTGTCAAACCACAACATCCGTATGTGGATACGCGAACATGTTACTTGTGTGGTGAACAAGGACATGTGATTAGGAATTGTGGACTGTGAAAAATTAAGAATGTTCAATCTGTTAACAAGCAAGATCCGTAAAAGGATCCTGTTGTTAGGGAAATTCTAAAAAGAAAACTGTCTAAGGATGATCAGACTCACATTTTGTTTGACGATGTGAACCCACATAACGTGGTTCATGTTGATGAGAACAAAACTAAGTTAAAGGCTAATTCGTTTGTTCCCACACAACCGATTTGCAAAAATGAGAACAGAAACATGGTTTAAGCTGCGTATCTAATAAGAAAGTCTAAGAGACTAGTGACATATTCACAAACAGCTAAACCATATTTGGATTCTCACAATGTTAAAACTTCTGTTGAAACACAAGAGGTGCCCAAGACTGAGGCCTAGACTGTATTTTTGGTCTAATCATTTTTCCTTGATGTGCAGAGTTTATCTAAGACTATATCAGGTGAAAACTGGATTATGGATAGTGGATGCTCTCATCATATTACCAACAATATTGACCTACTAAACAATGTCAAGAATATTCAAGGGGGTTATGTAGCGTTCGCGGGTAATTCTAGGGGAATGATTATGAAGGAAGGAGATGTATCGAATGGTAGTATTACATTCGAGAAAGTTAATTATTGTGATAAGGTGGATCATAATTTGTTGAGCGTTTCTCAAATTTGTGACAAGAAATATACCACCGTGTTCACTGACAAAGAGTGCATAATACTTAAACCGGGTTAAGCAATTACCGAAGACATGGTAGTTATGCGGTCTCTGAGGTCAAACGATATTTATGTGTTTAATATGAGTACTAAAGTATTGACTTCTACGTCTGTTGAAACGTGTTTTATCTCTAAGGCAACTAAGAAAGACTCAATTATGTGGCATAGGCATATGGGTCACATTCATGTTAGAAAGATGAACTATCTGATGGCAAATGATTTGGTGGATGGGGTTTCCCTGAAACACTTCAAGTTGACCAATCACTATGTTGCATGCAAGAAAGGCAAACAGAAGAAGAAGTCAAACCCGTGTAAGTTACTTAATTCCATTGATACTCTGTCAGAATGACTTCATATGGATTTTTTTGGTCTTATGAATCATGCGAGTGTTGTTGGAGATTGGTACTGATTAGTTGTCACTGATGACTTTTCGAGGTACTCTTGGGTATTATTTATGAGTTCTAAAGATTAGACACCAGTTCTTGTTCAGAACTTGATCACGAAGATCGAATCGTTTTACAAACTAAAAGTTAGACGCATTTGGAGTGACAATGATATGGAGTTAAAAAAATACTATATTGGACTTCTTTTGTATTCAGAAAGGAATCCATTGAGAATATAGTGCTCCATATATACCTCAACATAATGGTTTTGCTTAATGGAAGTACCGAACATTGATTAAAGCAGCAAGAACCATGCTTGCATATTCAAAGTTTCCTGTCCAATTTTGGAATGAGGCTGTGAACACTGCTTTCTACATGCTCAATCATATTCTGACTGTGAAGAAGCTGCAAAAGACGAGTTATGAGCTTCTGAACAATCAAAAGCCTAATTTAAAGTTTCTTGAAACTTTCGGGTGTCCTTGTACGATATTGATATGCGATGCGGGAAAATTCGAGGATAAGGCTATTGAAGTTTATTTCTTAGTCTACGCATAGCCTAAGATACAGGTCATCAACTTCACTTTGGGTTGTGATGAAGAGTGGTACCTTGCTGATTGTCAACGATACACAAACACCTCCTGCTGGCAAGGGTCCTGATTGGATGTTTGACTATGAGAGTTTATTAATTCGTTCACTCCCATAGTTGATCAACCGTACGAAGACTTGGTACGTGCCTTGGAGATCAATTGTTTTGCACACCAAGGTCTTCAACTTCTAATTATGATGATGTACCACAAGATGATCTTCCTGATACGTCTGATGTCATTTCTATTTCATCGGATGATGGAAATTTTTTTGATTCTTTTTCATTACCGTTTACTAATAATCATGAGGAAGGGGAATCTTCTCATGATGCTGAATAAAATCTCACTAATTTAACTAATAATGTAGTTGTGCCTGCGAACCCGACACTTCGGATTCACAAGTATCATCCTCAGGACAACATTATTGGTGATCTTGATGTTGGTGTTCAGACACATCATTAGATTGCTAGTGCTACTGAGTCTAATATATTGTGTGCATATGCCAATATGCATTCATCAGGAATCATGAATCTCATGAAATATATTTGCTTTCTTTCTCAATGGAACCGACGAGTGTTCGTATGGCGCTTGAAGATTCTTCATGGGTAGAAGCAATGTAACGGTGGTTCATTGGACAACCCTTAAGTGATATAAGACCTTTAATAATCATGCATATAAACGGTTTATTTGGTGGAATTAGTTGACTACGGTTACTCGTATAATTGCAGGTAGAGGAGATAGTGGATAAAATCACGAGAACGTGGGAAAAAACGGCGAAGAAAACGGAGTTGAAACGAGAAAGATATGATGAAAACAAGAGACTGAGCAAGAGCTCCGTCGTAGCTTACAGTGGCCCCTGAAGAAAATGTTCACCGTAAGGCAGATTTCAACCACCGTGGGGTTTGGAAGCCACCGTATGATACAGTGGCCACCGTAGCTTACGGTGGGCCCGACGCTAAAAGTCGTAACAGCCTTTTATAACTCGTTTTTGGACGGTTTTTCATGATCTTATCATCACTTTTCATCCAAAAGCGACCTGGAGGTGATTTTAAGGTTCCACAACATTATTGTTAGTGTGGTAATCATTGGATACTCGGGTTTAATTCATATACATACTTTAATCGAAGGGATGATGAACCGAATTAGGCTCGGCTAAATTCCCTTGTGTTTCCCCTTGGATTGTAAGGTTTATTTATGAATGTTTGATTAAATGTTTATACAAGTTCTGAGATAATAGTTTGATCTTATTGATTTCATTATTATGGTGTTTATGAATTGATTGACAGATTGTTAGTTTATTGAGTTCGTGTACTAAACCGTCAGTTCTTGGTGCTTTAAGCAATCGAGATTAATCGGGATGGATTCGGGGTTGGATAAACTAATTGGTTTTTGAGTGATTACCTTGTGTTGTATAATCCAAGTACTTGATCTTTAATTATCGCAATCGTTTACATAAACACAAACTTTATGTTATCGTTCATCTCAGTTTAAATATTTACTTTGACATTTATAGAAACCTGATACTGAGGGAAGGCATATTTTCTCATCTTGATTAAAAACTCGTTATTTGTTTTTAATTCTTTTTGTTAACCAATCCAAACAACCAAATCTTTGAAGTTATTTTCTGCATTTAGTTTAATATAGATAAATTGAAAAGCTATTTAGTAACACATTTTCCACAAACTCCCTGCGCTCGATACCCACTTACCGCTATCTAATTAGTTGTACGTGGTTTATTTTTGAGTGAGTCTTTGACCTCACGTCACAATGCAAGAAAAACCTGCAACAGTTTAGTCGACTGGGTGTATGGGATCTCATTGATCAACTTGCTCGGGCTAAGAATCCTATCCCAACCAAATGGGTATTTAAGTGCAAGAAGGATGATCGTGGGATCATCGTAGCTATAAAGCATGTTTGATTGTGCAAGGGTTTCATCATCAAGAAGGTGTAGACTATACTGAAATGTATGCTCCGGTTGCAAGAGTCGAAGCTATACGTATCTTTTTAGCCTATGCAACTTTCAAGAATATTAAGGTTTATCCAATGGACGTTAAGAGTGCGCTTCTTAACGGGGAACTTCATGAAGAAGTGTTCGTGAAACAGCCTCCTGGTTTTGAAGATTCCGACTACCCTGACAGTGTTTTTCGTTTAAACAAAGCTCTTTAAGGTCTACACCAAGCCCCAAGTGCTTGGTATGGCACACTTGCTGACCATCTTACGGATAGCGATTTCAAACAAGGGACTATGGATTGTACCATTTTCTACAAGACTGTCAGAGAAGATTTGCTCCTCGTCCATATATATGTCGACGACTTTATATTTGGTTCCACAAACGACAAACTGTGTAAGGACTTTGAGAAATCGATGTAGACAAAATTCGAGATGAGCTTGATGAAGAGATGAATTTCTTCTTAGGGTTGCAGGTTCATCAGTCTGATGTGAGAATTTTCATTCATTAGACGAAGTATGTCAACAACGTCTTGAGCCGATTCAAGATAACTGCCAGAAAAGTTCTTTCGACTCCTCTTCCCGTGGCTAACAATTATGTCACTGGACGAATTGGAGGATACTGTAGATCCGACCCTATACCGAGCGATGATAGGTTCTTTAATGTATCTAACTAATTTTCGCCCTGATATTATGTTTGTTGTTTGTTTGTGTGCCGGGTTCTAATAGAGTCCCCGAGTGATTCATCTGGTGGCGGTTAAACGTATATTTCACTATCTGAGGGGTAATCCTGACACCGGGTTATGTAATCCCAAGGATGATAGCTTTGATCTCACTGTGTTTTCCGATTTGGCCCATGGTGGATGCAAGATCAACTTCAAGTAAACTACAGCGGGTTGTCAAATTCTAGGAAACCGGCTTGTTTCCTGGCAGTGTAAGAAGCAGAAAACGGTCTCCACTTCAACCGCAGAATCCGAATGCGTGGCAACATCGAGTTTCCATTCACAGGTTCTTTGGATCAAACAACACTTGCGGGATTACGGTTGAAGTTTGTTACTACTCTTATATTTATTGATAACTCGGCTGTTATTTGCATAACGAAGAACTCTGTGCACCAGTAAAAAACGAAACACATTGAAATCCGATATCATTTAATATGTGATTGTTATGAAAAGAAATTGATCGATATCGAGAAGATGCATACGGATTTTCAGAAAGCTGACCTTTTTACCAAAGCGTTTGGCAAAACGAGATTTCATTTTTTGCTTGGTTTAAATGGTTTGAAAACTCTTGCTGAAATCTATAAGCTTGGATAATCAATTTTTTGTTTGTATAGTGTAGGTTCCCATCCGGATCTACACAGGAGTATCTCGTAGTACGAGGATGCGGAATCCCCACGTATACGATACGAGTGTTGAGACGATTAATACGTTGAAATATATGTAAAATACACGAGAGTATAAGATAATACTTGATATATTGCTATGGCCAACACGTGATTCAGAGAATCACAAAAACAAATCGTTCCTAAAAAACTTAACCAAATCAACCGAAGTTATGGTTTATAATACTCGACAACTTCGCCTAATACACAAGGCGAAGTTGTCAAAATTTCGCTGTCCTTCAAGTTCGCCCAACACATGGCGAACATATAACAAACAATATTCAACGCAAGACAAACAATCTAAGCGATTACATACACAAACACAAGATACTGAACTGCTGACATCATGCACCAACAGACTCCCCCTTGGCAGTAGCTTCATATCTCTATCTTCTTTCTCGTGTCTTTTAATCTAAAAATCTCATAACACTCGTCTTCAAGCATGAACGCCCTATCTTACACAGACAGAGACCACCCTCTGGTACTTCTTAGCTTCATCCTTCCACGCAGGAATGTAGAATATCTTCTTATCATTGAGTACCTGCAAATCAGCTTGAGACAAATTAACCAAGTGCATGAGATCATACACTCTCAGGATCTATTGTTCATCCTCATCTTCCATAACAGCTTCAGCAGTCTGGCAATCAACGTACCACCACTTGAGAACTTTCAACACATCCTTGGGCATTAGCTTCATCGGAACCTCTTTCAAGCATCGAATCGGCTTGTACCTCATCACCATCCAAGGCTTACCATCAGCCCTTATTCCTCTTTCTTTGTCTTCGACTAACTTCCCTTTCTGTGGCTTAAACAACTCAAACTTTTTCTCTTTCACACTTTCTTTCCACACAATCCTTCCAACCCACCTTGCAAAGTTGTCATCGCTTCAATTAATCAATCTCAAATGTGCCAAATCTTTCACCTTACACTCAGGTAAAGTGTTAAGCGATCTCAGAGCCTTCTTAAAGTACTGAATCCCATCATAACGCTTTATCACAAACAACTTCAACTGTTCATCATACAACCAGCAAATGATACCTTTCTTTGACTCAGCGTAGCCCTTGATGTTGTAACTCTTCTTAAACATTGTTGGCACCGCTGGCTTCTTTGTCTTGAAAAACCACTGAGCACATCCTTCTTTCCATATAGGCTGTTCTTCCCACTCATACTCATCTGGTACACTTTCATCTTGACTCAGGTTCACCTTATCAACACTTGGAATATCATGCTCTACACCATCATCAACTATCTCCCCTTCTTCCAACTCGCTATCAATCTCTATTTGTTCCCCAATTTTTTCCATCTCATCAACCGTTAACACATCACCGACTAACTCCTCATCATCATTTCCCAACACTTCCTCATCATCTACAACCACCACATTCTCACCACCTGTACCACCTGACGGTCCAGCAGACTCCCCCTGAGATGTGGAAGTCCCAAGAGTTTGTTCAATTCTTGGCAACTCACCACCTGCATCTTTCGATGCATTGGGATCATCGTCCCTGTCTTGCCTCTTCTTTGTTCTCAATTCATCACCCTTGCAGCTCGTCTACCCCTGAGATGCTAAGAACTCCTTCATCTTGTCAAACAACTTACCATGTTCAATTAGAAGTGATGATTGTATCTGATTTTCTGCCACAAGCCTTTGAATAGCTTGTGTCTGGATAAGGTTGATCCGTGATTTCTCAGCAACTACCCGTTCAAGAGCCGCAATTTTCTCGGAGTCAGACAAAGTAGAATCAAAATCAAACCGCATGTGAGAAATATCTTGAGCATATGGCGGTGGAATTCCCAAACTAGCTGGAATTTCAGAGGTAGACTGAAAAGTAACCGTGGGTGGTATGGAGACAGGTAACCCCGCAGTAGCAACCAATGTCGACTCCAAAAATCTAGCAACAACCTCCGATGGAGTAAGAGTAGGAGGCGGTAAGGAAACTATCTCCGGTGCTGTAAACTGAAACGTGATTGGAGGAGTACCAAATGATGACGAAGTGGTCACCAAGGGAACACTTGTGGTTATCGGCAGTGTGACAGTCGAAGAAGCAAGAAACAAAGTCATACCGGACAACGATGGTGGGGAAAAACGAACAACCCTTGAACTTTCACCAACTCTAGAACTTTCACCAACCCTTTCCTTCTTTGATCGTCGTACCAGACAATATAGATCCTCCTCATAATCTGATTCACTATCATCTGAGTCTCTCTTTCGCTTGCCATGAAACCTTTCTTGTCTGGCAAGGATTTGTTGTGCTTCAACGATATCGTTAGTAGAGGAAACGGAATCAGTTTTCTCAGAATCCACCACAGATGTAGCGACCATGGAAACATTTACACCAGACGCCTCAGCTACTAAGGCTTGAACTTCAGCAGCTGGATCAACCCGTTCCATGTCAAAGAACCCTTGCCCTCCAAAGGCAACTTCAAGATCAACCTGTTCTTCTGGAGCTGCAACAGGATCAGCAGGCTATGCTTGTTGTACCACGGGTGGTGGTTGAGCCATAGGAGGTGGTTGAGGAATATCATCCTGTTGCGGTGCCGGATCAAGAAATTCATCTCCTGGAGGAGCAACATAAGCAGGATTCACTAAGTAACCAAACAAGGCGGTATGCCTCGGGCTTAACGCTTCCCTGCTACATGCACTCGAAGATTTACATTGAGCAAAAATTCTATTGGAAACACTTTCTACAAAGGAAATGGGACGTCGTTGTGGCAGATTCGGAGCCACATGATTGAGTATCATCTGTAAGAATCTCGGATACATCAAAAACCTTTCCCGAGCCACTGCTCGCCTCTGACGATCAATCTCATAAATATCATCTGGCTGAAACTATAGGGCTTGTTGTAGGTTAAAGCAGTTATAGCTGATTGCATCGTCGCACCCATACCATCTGTACCAGCTTTACGACCAGACATGCACACTAACATCACGTGCATCAGAAACCTCCACTAATCTAACAAAAACCCCTTCCTTCTCTGAGAGTCCGCCAAAGGTCCTGAATACCCCATACAAACAAATGCACCATTACGGAAATTTGCAGAAAATTAAGTAGGATCGTCAGTAGTTTCAACCCCAAACTGTAAAGCTACCCTTATTTGATCGGCCGAGAACTGTACCACTTGATTGTTAACTGTAGCACGCATAACCGGAGGATCAACCCTACAGTCATATTCAACGGTTCTCCAAAAGTCTTCAATATTTGGTAGTGAAATGGGAAAAGTTGTGGTGATGGTATGAAAAATACGTGAGCGAACGAGAAATGAAATGATCTCACGATAGTCGTCTATTCCACGAGCATCCGGGTCCAAAGTGATATACATGTTGTGTCCCGAAAAAAACTGTATGTTATTATCTCCACCTTCATCACCACCCGTGCCACCAGCACCTGCCACATCAGCCATATCTGCAAAACAAACGAGCCAGATCAGTTCAGTATGATAGCAGGTTACAACTTTGCCCTGCATGGAACAGGCGAAGTTATAGCATTAGCGAAGTTAAGGGAGTGGCGAACTTGTTAACTTCGCCAAAATCCTAAGTTCGCCATTTGAACGGCGCACACTTCACACCCAGTAAGGGCAAAGAATGGCTGATCAGAGAGTAAAAACATGAATGAGGTAGTCCAATTAAGATCCAGAGACACATATTTTTCACCAAAACAGTTTTAAAACTGATTGATAAAGGAGGGTTAAGGGTTTGTTGCAAAGTGACTACAAAACCGATCATTGAGAAACAGATTAGCAACACCCAAAACAAATTATGAGTCACGAGGATCCTACAAACCTTGAACACGGACGAAAAACGGATTATAGAGGTGTTTGATTCAGTTGAATAAGTTCGCCGAGGGTTAGAGAGTTGAAAATAATTTGACCAGTTTGACCACCTCTTCGCGTTATATAGTTTAGAGAAACCCTAGAGGCGAAGTGTGAGTTAACTTCACCCAAGAACAACTTCGCTCAGTCAACGCATGGTCAACATCGCCTCTTTTGATAACTTCGCCGTTAAGTTAAGTTCGCGTATTATGACTTATAAACAGAAACGCATAAAGTTGACCAAAGGTCAACTTCGCTTTATAAAATTTTCCGAAAAAGATTTAAACATAACGATCAAAGATCCAAGTGACCAAAAGTGTAAAAGTCTAAACATAATACCAAATACATAACAAAAATTTGAAAAAAAGAATAAACGGGATCAAATTTCAGTCTTGACGAGAGCCTGTATGTTTTAGAAAAGATTTGAACAGGAATCAAACTAATTAAGTGGCTGTCACGCAGATCCATGTTCAGCGGTATTATGACATAAAGAAACAGGTTGTAGGCTGGTAAAAAACTTAGTATGGTTTTCATCGCTTCTGTGATACGGATTAGGTTCAATTAAGCTCAAAATTTAGATGGACATCAAAATTTAGATTCTCAAAGCGTATTTGGCTTTCCCCAAGTCACCCCGAGTTGACTTCGAACCGTAGTGTCTGATTAATCAATGAGCACACGTCGAACTTCTGAGTCCTCTTCCCGATCTTTCTTATACATAGAAAATATTCTTTCTTGCCTCTTTCTTGATATTTGTGTAGGTTCCTAGCCGGATCTACACGGAAATATCTCGTTCTACGTAGGTGCGGAATCCCTACGTAAGACGATACGGGCGTAGAAGCGATATACGTTAAAACACAAGCTAATAACACGTTGTATTGCAACTAATAACACGTGATATTCAATCACCAATTACACGTACTGGACTCGTTACTACAAAAGAACCCGTAACCTAGCTTATATGGTTATCGACAACTTCGCCTAACAGACTAGGCAAAGTTGTTGATAACTTCGCTTGTCCACAAGTTCGCTTATAACAGGCGAACTTGTGAGACAAGTTCGCTTAAACATCAATACAAACCAACAAACACTATTACAGACACTCGATACTGAATTACTGACATCATGCACCAACAGACTCCCCCTTGGCAGTAGCTTCATATCTCTATCTTCACTCACGTGTCTCGTAATCCCAAAACTCTCGTATCTCCCGTCTTCAAGCATGAACGCCTTCTCGTACACAAACTGAAACTACTCTTTGGTATTTCTTGGCTTCTTCTTTCCAAGCAGGAATATAAAATATCTTTTTCTCGTTCAGCACCTGCAAGTCTGCTTGAGACAAATTCACTAAGTGCATAGGATCATACACTCTCAGCAACTCTTGTTCATCTTCATCCTCCATCACTGCCTCAGCCGTTTCACTATCAACGTACCACCATTTCAGATCCTTTAGCACATCCTTGGGCATTTGTTTCATCGGCACTTCTTTTAAGCACCGGATCGGCTTATACTTCATTATCATCCAAGGCTTGCCATCAGCTCTCATTCCTCTGTCTGTATCCTCAACGAGCTTTCCTTTCTGCGGTTTCAACAGCTTGAACTTTTTCTCCTTTATGCTTTCTTTCCAGACTATCTTTCCAATAATCCTTGCCATGTTATCATCACTCCTGTTTATCAACCCCATCTTGGCTAAGTCCTTCACCTCACACTCAGGCAAGGTATTCAACGATCTCAACAACCTCTTGAAATACTGAACTCCATCATAACGCTTAATCACAAAGAGCCTCAACTGCTCATCATATAACCAGCAAATAATCCCCTTTTTCGATTCAGTATACCCTTTGATGTTGTAACTTTTCTTGAACATAGTAGGGACCGCCGGTTTCTTAGTCTTTACGAACCACTGAGCATAGCCTTCTTTCCATCTTGGCTGCTCTTCCCATTGCGTCTCATCACCATCCGTATCTTGACCCAAATCTGACTTTTCAACTGCTGGAATTTCATGCTCAATATTATCCTCCACAATCTCTCCTTTCTCAACTTCATTGTCAATCACAATCTCAGCCCCTATCTTCTCGATCTCTTCCAACGGTAACACATCATCATCACCTATAACATCATCATCCAACACCTCCTCAGCCTCCACTACCACCACGTCATCACCCCCCGATCCGCCAACTGCACCAGTTGACTCCCCCTGAGTTGTGGATGTCCCAAGAGCTTGTTCAGTTATTGGCAACTCTCCACCTGCATCTTTCGATGCATTGGGATCATCGTCTCGATTGTTTCTCTTCTTCGTCCTCAGCTCATCACCCTTACAGCTCGTCTCCCCCTGAGATGCCAAGAACTGTTTCAAGGCATCAAAAATTTTACCATGCTCAATCAGGAGGGACGACTGAATCTAATTCTCTGTAACGAGGCGCTGAATTGCGTGAGTCTGGATCAGATTTACTCTTGACTGTTCTGCCACGACCCTTTCAAGAGCTGTTATTCTTTCCGAGTCGGATAAGGTTGCATCAAAATCAAACCTCATATGTGAAATGTCTTGAGCGTACGGAGGAGGGATTCCCAAGGTAACCGGAACATCAGAAATAGGTGGAAACGTAACCGCAGGTGGTATTGTAACAGATAATCCCGCGGTGGCAACAACCGTCGACTCAACAAACCTTGCAACGACCTCCGATGGAGTAAGAGTTGGAGGGGGCAAGGACACAATCTCTGGAGCCGGGAGTTGAAATGTAGTGGGTGGTATGCCAAAGGAGGATGAGGTAGTCAACACGGGAACACCCGAGGTGACCGGCCCTGTAACTGTCAACGATGTAGGGACTATAGTCATACCAGACAGTGCGGGTGGAGAAAAACGAACCACCCCCGAGCTCTCACCAGCTCCGGATCCTTCACCCGTTCTTGCCCTTCTCGCTCGACGAACCAACCGTTGTAAATCCTCCTCAAAATCTGATTCACTATCATCTGTGTCTCTCTTTCTCTTCCCATGAATTCTTTCTTGAGTAATTAGAATCTGTCTTGCTTCAGTCACATCATCATCTGAGGAATCAGAATCAGTTCTTTCAGAATCAGCCACAGTCGTAGCTGCCATCGACACATCCACACTTGAAACCTGTGCAGCCGAGACCTGTACCTCTTCCTCTGGATCAACACGTTCCATATCGAAAAATCCTTGACCGCCGAAAGCAGCTTCAAGGTCGACGTGTTCCTCCGATGCCCCAACAGGAGCAGCAGGCATAGATTGCTGTACCTCAGGTGGTGGTTGAGGTGCTCCAGCCTGTTGCGGTGCTGGATCCCGAAACTCTTCCCCACGAGCTGCAACATACTCCGGGTTGATCAAGTACCTAAATAACGGAGTATGTCTAGGACGGAGTTCTGGTTTACTTCTGGCACTTGACGATCTACATTGGGCGAAGATCCTCTTCCTGACACTCTCCACATATCGAATCGGGCGGCGCTGAGGTAACGTGGGAGCCACGTGATTCAAGATCATTTAAAGGAATCTTGGATACATCAAGAATCTCTCACGCGCCACCGCTCGTATTTGACGGTCTATCTCATAGAACACCATCTGACTGAAGCTATAACGCTTGTTGTAAGTCAGTGCTGTCATCGCCGACTGCATCGTCGCACCCATTCCATCCGTACCAGCCTTTCTGCCCGACATGCACACGATCATCACGTGCATGATAAAGCGCCATTGATCTAACAGAAACCCCTTGCGTCTCTGAGTATCCCCCAATGGACCAGAATAGCCCATTCTTAAAAAGGTACCGTCTCTGAATGGAGCCACGAAGTCTGTAGGATCATTTCTCGTTTCATCCCCAAACTGCAAAGCAACCCGTATCTGTTCTGACGAGAACTGCACTTCCTGATTGTTAACCGTTGCACGCATAACTGGGGGCTCAATTCTGCAATCATATTCAACTGTCTGCCAGAAATCTTCTATGTTTGGTAAAAAGATGGGCAGTGTTGTAGTAATAGCATGGAAGATACGCGAGCGGATAAGAAACGTGATGATCTCGCGAAAATCATCAACACCGCTCGCATCCGGGTCCAAAGTAATGTACATATTATGCCCCCGGAAAAACTGACGATTGTTATCTCCTCCATCGTCACCACCAGCACCACCGGCTCCCGCTATAGCTGCCATATCTGCAACACAAACGGTCTAAGTTAGAGAAACGTCGAAGCAAATCACAACTTCGCCTTTTACCATGAGCGAAGTTATGATTGTTTCTGTATAGGCGAAGTTAGGGAAAGGGCGAAGTTGTGAATAACTTCGCCTTTACTACAACTTCGCCTGATAACAGTTAATATAATAATTAAACAGGCGAAGTTAGGTATGAGGCGAAGTTAAGGACAACTTCGCCTAAACATAACTTCGCCATTGAACAACTTCGCTCCAGATTAGTTAAATAATAAAGCACAGGCGAAGTTAAACCTTAGGCGAAGTTAAGGATAACTTCGCCTAAACTATAACTTCGCCTGAACTGAAGCGGCAACAGGTTAGAGGACTGACAACGTGAGATTTGGATAATTTGGTGATTGTGGACTCTACAAAACATGTTTTTAAGGAGATCTAGACGATCAAGTTGGTTACGACCACGTAAAAACTAGTTTAAAAGGTGGGTGTTGAAAGGGTTTGAATGAACGGGGTCACAAATTGTAGGTTCCCAGCCGGATCTACACGAGATATTGCGTTCTACGTAGGTGCGGAATCCCTACGTAAGACGTTACGAGTATAGAAAACAATACGATTAACACACGATACGATAATCAAACACGTTGTATACCAACCTTAAACACGTGATAAGAAGATCACTTGATTACAGACTCTCTCTCTCGAATACTCTCTGGAAAACTGTGTGTAAGTTATGAAATAAGCCATAACCTAAACCTTATATAGACACGACAACTTCGCCTGGCATGTTCAGGCGAAGTTGTCACTAACTTCGCTTGTCTAACAAGTTCGCCCATATCAGCGAACTTGTTAGCAACTTCGCTTATACAAAACATAAAACATTACAAACGCGATTACAGACACTAGACACTGAACTACTGACATCATGCACCAACAGACTCCCCCTTGGCAGTAGCTTCATCTCTTTAGCTTCAAACACGTGTCTTGTAATCTTCAACCTTGTATCTTCACGCATGCACTCCTTCTCGAACACAAACAGAGACAACTCTTTGATATTTCCTCGCTTCGTCTTTCCAAGCAGGAATATAAAAGATTTTCTTCTCATTGAGCACCTGCAGATCAGCTTGCGATAAGTTTACCAAATGCATCGGATCGTAAACTCTTAGCACCTCTTGTTCATCCTCGTCTTCCATCACTGCCTCAGCTGTCTCACAATCTACAAACCACCACTTTAGGTCTTTAAGCACATCCTTGGGCATTAGTTTCATCGGTACTTCTTTAAGGCACCGGATCGGTTTATACTTCATGATCATCCAAGGCTTTCCATCAGCTCTCAAACCTCTATCCTTGTCTTCAACAAGATTTCCCTTTTGTGGCTTCAACAGCTCAAATTTCTTCTCTTTTATACTTTCTTTCCATACAATTTTCCCAATGACTCTAGCCATATTATCGTCACTTCTGTTTATCAATCCCAATCTGGCTAAGTCTTTCACTTCACATTCTGGCAGTGTATTCAACGATCTTAACATCCTTCTAAAGTACTGAACACCGTCATACCTTTTAATCACGAAGAGCCTCAACTGCTCATCATATATCCAGCATATAATCCCTTTCTTCGCTTCAGCATAACCTTTAAGGTTGTAACTCTTCTTAAACATTGTAGGGACCGCAGGTTTCTTCGTTTTGACGAACCACTGAGCATAGCCTTCCTTCCATCTAGGCTGCTCTTCCCATTCAGACTCATCATTCCCAATCTGTTGACTCATATCTACGTTCTCGACTTGCGGTATCTCATGCTCAATATTTTCCTCAACTATCTCTCCCTCTTCTATCTCTGTATCAATCACAATCTCTTCACCGATTTTCTCTATCACCTCACTCGGTAGTACATCATCGTCATCACCAACCAAAACATCATCCATCTCCTCTACATCAACCACCACCACATCATCACCACCAGATTCTGCATCAAGGTCCACATTCTCCTCCGGTGACACAACAGGAGCAGCAGGTATAGCTTGAGGTGCTCCTGCCTGTTGTGGTGCCGGGTCACTAAACTCATCCCCACGAGCAGGCACATACCCCGGGTTGATTAAGTACCCAAAGAGTGGAGTATGGCGAGGACGAAGCTCAGGTTTGCTCCTCGCACTGGAGGATCTGCATTGGGCGAAGATCCGTTTGTTCACACTCTCAACATATCGGATCGGACGGCGCTGAGGAAGCGTTGGAGCAACATGATTCAAGATCATTTGTAGAAATCTTGGATACATGATAAATCGCTCACGCGCCATCGCTCTTCTTTGACGATCAATCTCATAAAAGACCATCTGACTAAAGCTGAATCGCTTGTTGTAAGTCAGAGCAGTCATCGCTGACTGCATGGTCGCGCCCATGCCATCAGTGCCCGCCTTTCTCCCTGACATGCATACTATCATAACATGCATGAGAAAGCGCCACTGGTCAAGCAGAAATCCCTTCCTTCTCTGCGAATCCCCCAAGGGACCAGAATAACCCATCCTCAAAAATGCTCCATCACGGAAAGGAGCTACAAACTCTGTCGGGTCATCCCTTGTTTCATTTCCAAACCGCAGAGCCGCCCGGATATGTTCAGAAGAGAACTGAACAATCTGATTGTTTACTGTTGCGCGCATCACCGGGGGTTCGACTCTACAGTCATATTCCACGGTCTGCTAGAAATCCTCAATATTGGGTAAGGATATCGGCAGAGTTGTTGTAATGGCGTGGAATATCCTCGAGCGTAACAGAAATGTGATGATTTCGCGGAAATCATCAACTCCGCTCGCCTCCGGGTCTAAGGTGATATACATGTTGTGACCCGGGAAGAACTGTCTTTGTTGATCACCTCCGTCATCACCGCCTGCACCACCTGCTCCAGCAACAGCAGCCATATCTGCAACAAACAGGTTAAGTTAGATAAACGTCAAAGCGAATCACAAGTTCGCCTGTTACCATGAGCGAAGTTGTGATCTATTATGTACTGGCGAAGTTAAAGGTGGGGCGAAGTTGGGAAACAACTTCGCTTCAACTTGAACTTCGTCTGATAACTGTTATGTAAAATGGTCCAGGCGAAGTTAATGAGAACTTCGCCTAATCACAACATCACCTCTTAAGATAAACCTCAGGCGAAGTTAAACCTCATGCGAAGTTACGGATAACTTCGCCTAAACTGTAACTTCGCCGAATCCGAATCGGCAACAGATAGGTTTATCGAACGACGTGTAGATGATGAAATTGGAGATCGAGGACTCCGTAACACATGATTTTATGAAGTTTTATACGTTCAGGTATATTACGAACACGTAATAACAGGTTTGAAATTGAGTGTTTAAGGTTCGAATGATCGAGGTCGTTAATCGAGTCTAAACGACCGATGTTTAACCTCAAAAGACAGAGATTATATGATAAAAGAACCCTACACACCTTTAATCGACAAAGAAATCGAGAAAGAAACACAGATTGATTGATGAAATAGAATCGATAAGTTCGCCTAGGTTGACAGAAGATAAGTTCGTTGATTTTGAAATAATGATCAAGTCTGACCTTAAAATTTCCTTATATAGGGCCACAGATGTATCGGCGAAGTTGTGGATAACTTCGCCTATCAGGCGAAGTTATGCCGAACTTCGCTGATATTAAAATTTTTCAAAACAAACCCCATAATTTGAACAATTTGCAATTAAGTTTTAAAACATCCTTTGAAGCGTTAAATGAAACGATCAAGACCAAGTAACCAGGTATAAAATCATACAACTCCAAAAATAGAAAAACTTTTAAAATAAAGGTACACGGGATCAAATTTCAGTCTCGACAGGGACTACCATATTTTAGAAAAGATCCGAACAGGAATCATACTAATTACGTGACTGTCACACAGATCCGTGTTAAGCTGTATTATGACATAAAGAAACAGGTTGTAAGCAGGTAATATACTTAAAATGGTTTTCATCGTTTCTGTGATACGAGTTAGGTTCAATTAAGCTCAAAACTTAAGTGGGCAACAACTCAGAGATTATGATGCCTCCTATCTATTCTCAAAGCGTATTTGGCTTTCCCCAAGTCACCCCGAATTGACCTCGACCCGTAGTGTCTGATTAAGTAACAATTACTCTTCGATCTTAGACTCTGTTTCCCGTTCACCTTCTTGCGTCTTGATTGAGAATCATTAACCTTATGAATTTTTTTTTATTTTTATTTTTTTGATACCAAACTTCAAGTAGAAAACAACTGCAAGTCCCGAATTTGGATCACTGCAGTGTCTTGACACGCTATCTTCACGGGAATCAGAACACTCACGGGCTCGTGTATGACTGGGTAATCGCTTTTCTGCCTATCATTCGGAAAGATATTTATGAAGACATGCACAACTCTTAAGGAGTTTCCACGTAAAATCGTGTAGATTTAGTTAGTATCACTTCTACTTTTACGCACCATAAAAAGCTACCATGACATACAATGACTGTTCTAAA
Source organism: Bidens hawaiensis (assembly GCF_021521415.1). Classification (NCBI taxonomy): domain Eukaryota; kingdom Viridiplantae; phylum Streptophyta; class Magnoliopsida; order Asterales; family Asteraceae; genus Bidens; species Bidens hawaiensis. Next base: position 40,899 of record NW_027495135.1, on the reverse strand, counting down.
GACTTTTAAGCCTAATAACTTCACTAGTTAAGCACACAGAATCAGTATATCTATCACTTTCCAAGGTTGGATCAATTTTCTGTTAAACATAGTAAAGTAACTTCTTACGAAGTAGTAGACTTGAAAAATAATTTCATTTCCCGAAAAAAAAAATTTTAACATCAATCGCCCCGACCAAAACAAAGTCTTCAGGTAAACGGCTATCCCGAAGATCCAATGGATCAGCTGGACCGACCACATACAAGTATGTGTCCTTCTAACTAAGTATGATCGACTAATTTTCAACGAAAGAATAAAAACACATCATAAACCGCCCCGGTCACTCTCAGTCATCTGGTTAATGGCTATCCTCAGATTCTACAAGTAGAAATGAGGACCAAACATATCCGAAGAAATGTCCATCAAACTAAGGCAACCGACATAATTCTAAGCGATAGTGACGTTTTTCTTTTAAACAAACATATAAAGCACGGTTACTCGGGATTGATCATCCCATTCAGCTCAACAAGGTTTTGAAATCTAGATTTGTCAAACGCTTTCGTGAACAAGTCAGCGAAATTATCTAACGTATCAACCTTCTCGAGCACAATCAGTTTCTTCTCAGCACAATCCCGTATAAAATGATGACGTATGTCAATATGTTTAGTTTTACTGTGCTTTACGGGATTGTTAGTTACTGAGATAGCAGCTGTGTTATCAATGCAAATAGGAGTAAGTGAGAAATTCAGACCATAGTCGCGCAACTGTTGTTGAATCCAAAGAACCTGGGAGCAGCAGTTGGATGCTGCCATGTATTCTGCTTCACAGGTTGAAATTGCGACTGAAGTCTGCTTCTTGCATTGCCACGACACCAATCTGCCAGCAAGAAACTGACATCCACCAGTTGTAGACTTCCGACTCTGATTGCACCCTCCATAATCAGAATCTGTGTAAGCGACTAGCTCCAAGTCTCCTCCTCTCGAGTACCACAACCCCAGCTTCGGCTTGCCTTTGAGATACCGCAGTATCCTCTTCGCACCCTTCAAATGAGATTCTTTTGGGTTTGCCTGAAAGCGTGCACAAAGACAAAGAGCAAACATTATATCAGGCCTAGAAGCAGTTAAGTACATTAAAGAACCTATAATTGCCCGATATTGGGTTGGGTCCACGTCTGCATCGTTGTCTGAATCAGTACCCAATTTGTGATTGACGCAGACTGGAGTATCATATGGAGTGCTGTCCTCCATCTTGAAGCGTTTGAGAACATCATGGACATACTTCGTCTGATGAATGAACATCCCGTCTTTCTTCTGATCAACCTGCAATCCTAAAAAGAAAGTTAGTTCACCCATAGCACTCATTTCAAATCTCTTCTTCATGACGGCCTCAAACTCCTGACACATGGCGACCTTTGATGCAGCAAAGATAATGTCGTCCACGTAGACTTGCACCAGCAGAAAGTCGCTTCCTTTTCTCTTGAAGAACAACGTGCTATCAATCTTACCTCTTTCAAACTCATTCTCAAGCAAGTAATCGGATAACGTTGAGTACCAGGCACGAGGTGCCTGATGTAGTCCATACAGCGCTTTACTTAGCTTGTACACGTGATCGGGAAAGTCAGGGTCAGGAAAACCCGGAGGTTGCTCAACGTACACAACCTCATCGACTTTACCATTTAGGAACGCGCTCTTCACATCCAACTGAAAAACTTTCATCTCCTTATGAGCAGCAAATGCCAAAAACAGCCGAATGGCTTCCAATCTTGCCACAGGAGCAAACACCTCATTGTAATCAATCCCCTCTTGCTGATTAAAGCCTTTAACAACCAGCCTCGCCTTATTCCTGATAACAACCCCTTTTTCATCTCTCTTACATTTGAAGACCCACTTCGTGCCTATCGCATGCACATTCTTCGGTTTTTCAACCAAATTCCATACTTCCATTTTCTTAAACTGAGCTAACTCTTCTTGCATGGCTTCGACCCACGAGCTGTTCTTAAGAGCCATTTGATAGTTCTTTGGTTCAATCTGGCTGATGAAGCAGGTGTACAAGCATTCGTTGATAATGCCCGTGTCTTTAATGCTTGTGTAAACACAGGTGTGCTCATTCACGCTTTTTCTTGTTTGTACACCGGCGGACAGATCACCTATCACATTCTCCAACGGGTGATTTTTGTGAATTCTCGTAGTCGGAACCGAACTGACATTTAGATTATCTTCCAAGTTCGAAGATAGCTCATCCATGGTTGATTGATGTTGAGAGTGAAACGGATTGATGAATTACTCTTCAGTAGAGGCAGCAGGGGTATTGACAGCATTTGACGAGGAAGGCTGACATTCATCATACTGTGGTCTTTGCACCAAAGTGTCTTCCTCATCGCATATCATCTTCATAGCAATTCGTTCCTCATCTTCTGCAAAATCCAAATAAGGCATGTTAAAAGATTTAAAAAGTCTATCATAGTCAAAAACCCCAGCGGGTCCCGTGCTTGGTTTTGGTGATTTGTAACTTGTGATATCAGTGTTACACACCACCTCAACCTTGCTGGTCGATGTATTAAAGACCCGTCTGTTGGGAGTCCCAACAACGTATCCGACAAAGATTCATTCGTCGGCTACTTCACCAAAATTTTGAATTGGTCTTTAATATCGAACACGGGGACCCGAATGGTTCAAGACCACTCAAGTTGGGCTTTCTCCCATGCATTAGTTCATAACAGGTTTTATTTAATCTTTTAACAGTTAACACTCTATTAAGGATATAACAGGCTGTTGCAACAGCTTCAGCCCAAAACACCACAGGAAGTTGCGAATCAGCCAGCATGGTTCTGGCTCCTTCAATTAAAGTTCTGTTCATCCTCTCAGCCACTCCATTTTGTTGTGGAGTATACGGTGCGCTGTATTGGTGTTCAATCCCCTTCTGTAGGCAGAAGATCTCCATCTGATAGTTCTTGAACTCAGTCCCATTGTCACTCCTGATGTATTTAACTCTTTTTCCCATAATGTTCTCAACTTTGGTAATCAAATTTATTACCATCTGAACAGTTTCATCCTTCGACTTCAGGAAATATACCCACGAGTATCGAGAAAAATCATCAGTAATCACCAAGCAGTACGATGTTCCCCCTAGACTTTTTACATTCACTGGACCAAAGAGATCCATGTGAAGTAGGTCTAGGGTACTGACTATTGAGTTGACCTTCTTGGTGTGATGGGATTTCTTGTGTTGCTTTCCCATTTTGCATGATAAGCATTTGTCTTCGAAGTTGAAATTCTTCAAGGGAACCCCCAACACAAGCCCATTTTTGACAAGGTAGTTCATCTTACGAAGATGAATGTGCCCCATTCTCCTATGCCATAATTCGGACTCTGATTCAGTCGCTTTCGACAAAAGACACGATTCTTCAGTGGCCATTTCAGTAGACCTCATATCCATGATATACGTATTCTTCACTCTTGGAGCCTTCATAACAATCCAGTCCTCTGGTATCTTAAAACCAGGATACAACACTATCGCCTCATTCTTCGTGAAATGCACGGTATAATCCTTGTCACAGATCTGCGAAACACTCAGCAGATTGTGCTTCAGTTCTTCAACAAAGTTAACTTTCTCTAGCGTCATCTTCCCGTTAGTCACAGTCCCAATTCCTGTGATCTTTCCACCGCTCTCTCCTGCGAAACTCACTCTACCACCTTGAACAGGTTTCCAGTCTTGTAACAATTTCTTGTTACCCGTCATGTGCCGGGAACAACCGCTATCCACAACCCATTGATTGTTGGCAGCCCTGTTCAACTGTTCCTGCACGATTAAAGCAAAGAGTTAAAATCTGGGGACCCAAGACCGATTGGTCTTGGGTCGATACATCCCGTACCTTGGCTGTCCAAAGTTAGTATCATAATCATTTCTGTGAGTCCTAACAGGATACCTTCTTGTGGATTGTCTATGAGGCCATCCAAACTGTTTTGAATTAAATGAATTATTAGTTATGGTTTGGGTGTTACCAGTGAAAAACTGAGATCTATTTCTTTGAAAACCTGGATTAGTCCATTTTCTGAAATTCGATGGGTTTTCAGTTTTATCATTAAATTGATTACTGTTAGCTCTTTTCTCAGATTTTAAAGGCCTTACACCTCTGAATTTTTGCTTCAGAGGGCAATCAGCAACAAGATGTCCTTGTTGATTACATCTAAAACAACACCTGTTTTCAACTTTCTTATCAAAAGTTGTCTTAGATGTTGAGGCTGTATTACTGCCCGTTTGTCTCACATATAGTGGGACATACGGGTTTAGTGGAGACTTCTTTTCAGATGTTTTCTTTTTCTCTCCACTTTTTGGTAACACTTCCTCTTGATTTGTCTCACTCGACTCAGAAGACTTGTCCGAGTTAGATGAGACAGGACTCGGAGCAGAAATCTTAACACTTGCAACAGGCTTACTCACTTCTGGTTCTTTAGTAGTAACTCGAAATGGAACTGTCTGACCATAGTCAACATCGACAGATTTCTGATTACTAGGGTTAAAAGTGTAACTATGATTGAAAGGTGGTGGAACTTCATGATAACCAATTCCTCCCCTTTTTGGGGAACCTTGATCACTAACTAGGTGATCAAGTATAGCGGAGGAATTTCTGAATTGTTCAAGTTTCCTGTTAAGTTCCACCACTTTTACCTGGTGATCAGCTATCTGTTTTTCCCTTTCAGCTATTAGTTTGGTTTTCTCTTCTAGAACTTCATAGCTAAGATCAATCACTTTAATTTTTTCAGCAAATTTTGCTTTAAGACTTTTAATATCTGTTTCACTAGCTTTAATTTTTACTTTGTAACTATTTTCTCTAGCTTTAGTGAAATGATGATCTTCTTTTAAAGTTTTATATTGCGCATCCAAACTAACAAACTGATCAGTTAGAGTTGTCAGTTGTTCAGAAAGCTGTTCACACTTAGTACAAGGGAGTTCGGTACTTACCTCGGAGAGCTGGTCTGCTACATCTACCATGTACGCATCATTTTCGCCAGTTCCCTTCTCACTATCTGCATTTTCGATGTTTGCCAAGTTGGCCTGTTCAAATACTTCTTCAACATGCAGATTCCAGTTATACTCCTCATTCTGTGTGGAAATCATGGCCCTATAATCATTACCACTACCACTCTGCTGTGTAGATCTGTTTTGACTGCGTTCTACACGTTCATTTTTGCATTCTTTTGCAAAGTGGCCGTTCTGCTGACAGTTGTAACAGCGTACCTTCGACTTATCAAACCCTGGCCTCTCTCCGACAAACTTCCTGCCAGTTCTCTTCATGAACTTCTTTACCCTTCTCACTATCATGACCATCTGCCACTGCGGATCCATCTCCTCCAGATCATCAGCATCGATCTGGTCATAGTCTTCATCCAAAACTGCAGGATCAACGATCTTACCCTGAATGTAGTTCTCATATGAAGCAATAAAAGATGCATAGAGAGCAAACTGCTGTTCAGCAGATTTGACACTCATGGGCATCTTCGAGTAGTTGTTGTTTGAAATACTTGGGGAATAACTACTCTTGTTCGCTTGAGGTTGAGAAGCATTTGACCCTCCAGCTACATAGCACACATCACCGTTCATGTTGAGAGATACATGTCCCTCATGTGTTGAGCTCGCGCCTGACTCTCCCTTAGAGTAATAAGCAGATGATTCAGTTTTCGAACTTGATCCAGAGTTAACCTTTGCACCATACATACCCGGATCTTGAACCTGATCGGTAGGTGTCTCCTTTCGTACCATATTCAGTTCAAACATTCTTAGCTTGTTAACTGCTGTCTCCAGGTCATAGTCAGCAAAGTCTTTATCTTCTCTCATCAACACAGTATACATCTCCCATTTCGGTGGGAGAGCATCAAGAAGCTTTTCAACTATCTCATCTTCTTTGTAAGCAATTGAATAGTTGCTGAGTTCAGTCATCAGATGATAATATCTAGTGATGATATCATCAAGTGATTCATTTTTCAGATACTTGAAGACCGAGAATTGGGTTTTTAGAAGTTTAATCCTCGAAGCACGAATTCCCACATTGCCCTCAAAACGGTTTTCAAGAGCTTCCCAAAGCTCTCTAGCAGTCTTATACTTTCGGATGGTGTGAAGTATCTCTTGTGGAAGAGCCATTGTAATTGCTGCATGAGCTTTGCTTCCTGCCTCATACATTTTCTTCTCCTCTTCTTCCATCTCTTTGTATTTCTTGATCTGATCACGACCTTCATACTCAGCAGTAGGTGGAATGTAACCTTCTTATATACACACCCACATCTTGGCATCTTGATACTTGACATATTGTTCAAAACGATCTTTCCACGCTACATAATCAGTTTTCTTAAGCATCTTAGGTGCTTTTGTAGCCGAACCTGCTTCTACTTCCATCTTTACTAGTTCAGTAATGTTTATCGAAGACATCTTTCTCAAAACTCAAAGAAATCCGAAAATTAAAAATTTTTATTTTCAAACAGCACTGTAGGCGAAGTTGTGGATAACTTCGCTTAAAACTTAACTTCGCGTGAATTTGTAACTTCGCTCACTTTCTTAAATTCGCCGGATTGGCGAACTTGAGAATAACTTTGCTTAAGTTGAGCGAACTTGGGAGGTAGGCGAAGTTGAGGGTAACTTCGCTTGAGGTAAGCGAACTTGAAGAGGTAGGCGAAGTTGTGGATAACTTCGCTTATCCTTATATCTTCGCCGAAACCCTACTAACAGTGACAGCAACTTCGCCTGATGAACACGAAGTTTCTGCAGATTAGATTTCTGGGTTTTTCGAGGTTTGTGAAGGTGTTATGGGTTGTTTAAGCTTGTAGGAGGAGAGTATAGCACAAAAGCTCAGAAAACTCGTCCCGCGAATAGTCGAACGGAACGATTTCTATACCCGCGTGATAATCCCGAACCACACAATCGAGCAAAAGCTCTGATACCAATTGTAGGTTCCCAGCCGGATCTACACGAGATATCGCGTTCTACGTAGGTGCGGAATCCCTACGTAAGACGTTACGAGTATAGAAAACAATACGATTAACACACGATACGATAATCAAACACGTTGTATACCAACCTTAAACACGTGATACGAAGATCACTTGATTACAGACTCTCTCTCTCGAATACTCTCTGGAAAACTGTGTGTAAGTTATGAAATAAGCCGTAACCTAAACCTTATATAGACACGACAACTTCGCCTGGCATGTTCAGGCGAAGTTGTCACTAACTTCGCTTGTCTAACAAGTTCGTCCATATCAGCGAACTTGTTAGAAACTTCGCTTATACAAAACATAAAACATTACAAACGCGATTACAGACACTAGACACTGAACTACTGACATCATGCACCAACAGACTCCCCCTTGGCAGTAGCTTCATCTCTTTAGCTTCAAACACGTGTCTTGTAATCTTCAACCTTGTATCTTCACGCATGCACTCCTTTTCGAACACAAACAGAGACAACTCTTTGATATTTCCTCGCTTCGTCTTTCCAAGCAGGAATATAAAAGATTTTCTTCTCATTGAGCACCTGCAGATCAGATTGCGATAAGTTTACCAAATGCATCGGATCGTAAACTCTTAGCACCTCTTGTTCATCCTCGTCTTCCATCACTGCCTCAGCTGTCTCACAATCTACAAACCACCACTTTAGGTCTTTAAGCACATCCTTGGGCATTAGTTTCATCGGTACTTCTTTAAGGCACCAGATCGGTTTATACTTCATAATCATCCAAGGTTTTCCATCAGCTCTCTAACCTCTATCCTTGTCTTCAACAAGTTTTCCCTTTTGTGGTTTTAACAGCTCAAATTTCTTCTCTTTTATACTTTCTTTCCATACAATTTTCCCAATGACTCTAGCCATATTATCATCACTTCTGTTTATCAATCCCAATCTGGCTAAGTCTTTCACTTCACATTCTGGCAGTGTATTCAACGATCTTAACATCTTTCTAAAGTACTGAACACCGTCATACCTCTTAATCACGAAGAGCCTCAACTGCTCATCATATATCCAGCATATAATCCCTTTCTTCGCTTCAGCATAACCTTTAATGTTGTAACTCTTCTTAAACATTGTAGGGACCGCCGGTTTCTTCGTTTTGACGAACCACTGAGCATAGCCTTCCTTCCATCTAGGCTGCTCTTCCAATTCAGACTCATCATTCCCAATCTGTTGACTCATATCTACGTTCTCGACTTGCGGTATCTCATGCTCAATATTTTCCTCAACTATCTCTCCCTCTTCTATCTCTGTATCAATCACAATCTCTTCACCGATCCTCTCTATCACCTCACTCGGTAGTACATCATCATCACCAACCAAACCATCATCCATCTCCTCTACGTCCACCACCACCACATCATCACCACCAGCTGCAGTTGTCGACTCCCCCTGAGTTGTGGAAGTTCCAAGAGCTTGAGTAGTTCTTGGTAGCTCACCACCTGCATCTTTCGACGCATTGGGATCATCGTCTCTATCATTCCTTCTCTTGGTCCTCAACTCATCGCCTTTACAGCTCGTCTCCCCCTGAGATGCCAAGAACTCCTTCAGAGCATCTATGATCTTTCCATGTTCTACCAGCAGGGACGACTGCATCTGATTCTCTGCAACTAGGCGTTGAATAGCCTGGGTCTGGATAAGATTCACCCTTGACTGTTCTGCCATGACCCGTTCAAGTGCTGCTATTCGTTCTGAGTCTGATAAGGTTGCATCGAAATCGAACCTCATATGCGATAAATCGTGAGTGTACTGAGGAGGGATTTCCGATGTCACCGGGACTTCAGAAGTAGAAATAGATGTAACCGCAGGTGGTATCGTCACCGATAGCCCTGCAGTGGCCACAACTGTCGACTCTATAAATTATTCCACGACCTCCGATGGAGTAACGGTCAGAGGCGGCAATGAAACGATCTCGGGAGTCGAAAGTTGGAAAGTAGTGGGTGGGAGGCCAAATGTAGATGAGGTAGCCACGACGGGAACACCCGTAGCGCTTGGCCTTGTAACCTGTAGTGATGAGGGAACCATTGTCATACCGGATAGTGCTGGTGGAGTGAAACGTACCACCCTAGAGCTCTCACGGGTTCCTGATCCTGCACCTATCCGTTCCCTTCTTGACCTCCGGATCAATTGTTGTACCTCTTCCTCATAATCCGACTCTTCATCATAGCTTCTTTTCCCATGTAGTCTTTCTCGAGTTACCATAATCCTTCTCGCCTCTGCCACTTCATCATCAGAATCAGAACCAGCCGCCATAGCAGCTGTCCTAGTAACACTGACAGTCGAAGCACGTTCAACTGGGACCTGTACATTCTCCTCTGGATCCACCCGATCCATATCAAAGAAGCCTTGACCACCAAATTCTGCATCAAGGTCCACGTTCTCCCCCGGTGAACGGAACGATTTCTATACCCGCGTGATAATCCCGAACCACACAATCGAGCAAAAGCTCTGATACCAATTGTAGGTTCCAGCCGGATCTACACGAGATATCGCGTTCTACGTAGGTGCGGAATCCCTACGTAAGACGTTACGAGTATAGAAAACAATACGATTAACACACGATACGATAATCAAACACGTTGTATACCAACCTTAAACACGTGATACGAAGATCACTTGATTACAGACTCTCTCTCTCTCGAATACTCTCTGGAAAACTGTGTGTAAGTTATGAAATAAGCCGTAACCTAAACCTTAAATAGACACGACAACTTCGCCTGGCATGTTCAGGCGAAGTTGTCACTAACTTCGCTTGTCTAACAAGTTCGCCCATATCAGCGAACTTGTTAGCAACTTCGCTTATACAAAACATAAAACGTTACAAACGCGATTACACACACTAGACACTGAACTACTGACATCATGCACCAACACAAATCGGACCAAAACGACCTCTGATTAACGCCATTGACATAGATTATCATCTAAACAAAACCTACACACCTTTAACACGAGTTGAAATCGAGGAAAAATAACACTGATTGAATCAAGATATAACTTCGCCTATGGTTAATGGATGATAAGTTCGCCGGGTTTAAAGAAAAGTGAAAAGTGAAAAGTGTTTGACTATAAGTCTTTTTTATATACTGTTTATATTATACAGGCGAAGTTAGGGTTAACTTCGCTTACCCCTTAACTTCGCCTGTTTAACAAGTTCGCCTTTAAAAACTGTTAAAAGAACTTCGCTTAGTAATAAAATTTACATAACTAACCCTTAACAATTTAGCATTATGCAATTAACTTATAAAACTTCCTTTAAAGAGTTAGATGTTACGATCAAAAACCAAGTAACCAGGTATTAAGCTAGAAAGACGACATATGTAAATAAAATTTTAGAGATAAAGAACACAGGATCAAATTTCAGTCTTGTCGGGGACCAGCATGTTTTTAGAAAAGATCCGAACAGGAATCATACTAATTAAGTGACTGTCATATAGATCCATGTTCAGCTGTATTATGACATAAAGAAACAGGTTGTAAGCAGGTAAACAACTTAGTATGGCTTTCATCGCTTCAGTGATACGGGTTAGGTTCAATTGAGCTCAAAATATAAATGGACACCATATCAGAGATTGTGATGCCTCCTATCTATTCTCAAAGCTTATTTGGCTTTCCCCAAGTCACCCCGAGTTGACCTCGAACCGTAGTGTCTGATTAAGCTGTAAATACATCTTGACCTTCGTCTCGTTCTCGGTCTTGCCTCTTGATTGATAAGTATTTATATATATATATATATAGGGATTTCCATAGCCTTAAACAGTAGACTACTGCAAGTCCCGAATCTGGATCACTGCAGTTTCTTAACACACTATCTTCTCGTGAATCAGAACACTCACGGGCTCGTGTATGACTGGGTAATCACTTTTCTGCCTATCATTCGGAAAGATATATATGGAGACATATACAGCTCTCGATGAGTTGTCCCTTTAAATCGAGAGGATTTAGTTAGTATCACCTCTACTTTTACGCACCATAAAAAGCTACCATAACATACAATGACTGTTCTAGAGTCTTTTGGGCCTAATAACTTCACTAGTTAAGCACACAGAAATAGTTTGTGTATCACTTTCCAAGGTTGGATCAATTTTCATATAAACATTGTATAGACACTTCTTACGAAGTAGTAGACTTGAAAAATTATTTCATCTCCCTTAAAAATATTTTAAATTCTATTACCCTGATCAAGTCAAAGTATTCAGGTAAACGGCTATCCTGAAGATCCAATGGATCAGCTGGACCGACCACATACGAGTATGTGTCCTTCTAACTAAGTATGAACGACTAATTTTCAGCGAAAGAATAAAAACACATCATAAACCGCCCCGGTCACTTTCAGTCAGTTGGTTAATGGCTATCCTCATAATCTACTGGTAGAAGTGAGGACCAAACACATCCGAAGATATATCCTTCAAACTGAAGCAACCGACATAATTCTAAGCGATAGTGACGTTTTTTTTAAGTAAAAACAAGAAATACGGTTACTCGGGATTGATCATCCCATTAAGCTCAACAAGGTTTTGAAAACGAGTTCTGTCAAACGCTTTAGTAAACAAATCAGCGAAATTATCTAACGAATCAACCTTTTCGAGCATTATTAATTTCTTCTCAGCACAATCCCGTATAAAATGATGACGAATGTCAATGTGTTTAGTTTTGCTATGCTTTACGGGATTGTTAGTTACTGAGATTGCAGCAGTGTTATCTATGCAAATAGGAGTATGAGTGAAATTCAGACCGTAATCGCGCAATTGTTGTTGTATCCAAATAACCTGGGAGCAGCAGTTCGATGCTGCCATGTACTCTGCTTCACAGGTAGAAATGGCGACTGAGGTCTGCTTCTTGCACTGCCATGACACTAATCTGCCTCCAAGAAACTGGCATCCACCTGTTGTCGACTTCCGATTCTGATTGCATCCTCCATAGTCAGAATCCGTGTAAGCGACTAACTCCAAGTCTCCCTCTTTCGTGTACCACAACCCCAGCTTAGGCTTTCCTTTGAGATACCGCAATATCCTCTTCACACCCTTCATGTGAGATTCCTTTGGGTTTGCCTGAAAACGAGCATAAAGACAAACTGCAAACATAATATCAGGTCTGGATGCAGTTAAATACATTAAAGAACCTATTATTGCCCGATATTGTGTGGGGTCCACGTCTGCATCACCGTCTGAATCAGCACCCTGTTTATGGTTGACGCAAACTGGAGTATCAAATGGAGTGCTGTCCTCCATCTTGAAGCATTTGAGAACGTCTTGGACATATTTAGTCTGATGGATGAACATCCCATCCTTCTTCTGATCCACCTGCAATCCTAGAAAGAAAGTTAATTCACCCATTGCACTCATTTCAAACCTCTTCTTCATGACTTCTTCAAATTCCTGACACATGGAGACTTTTGATGCAGCAAAGATGATGTCGTCCACGTAGACTTGAACCAGAAGAAAGTCTCCTCCTTTTCTCTTAACGAACAGTGTGCTATCGATCTTTCCCCTTTCAAACCCATTCTCAAGCAAGTAATCGGATAAGGTTGCATACCAGGCACGAGGGGCCTGATGTAGCCCATATAGCGCTTTACTTAGCTTGTACACGTGATCAAGAAAGTCTGGGTCAGGAATTCCCGAAGGTTGCTCAACGTACACAACCTCATCGACTTTACCGTTAAGAAACGCACTTTTCACGTCTAACTGGAACACCTTCATCTCCTTGTGTGCAGCAAATGCCAAAAACAAACGAATCGCTTCCAATCTCGCCACAGGAGCAAACACTTCATTGTACTCAATCCCTTCTTGCTGATTAAAACCTTTTACAACCAGCCTCGCCTTGTTCCTGATTATTATTCCTTTCTCATCTCTCTTACATTTGAAAACCCATTTGGTGCCAATCGCATGCACATTCTTCGGTTTTGCAACCAAATTCCATACCTCCATCTTCTTGAACTGGGCTAACTCTTCTTGCATGGCTTCGACCCACGAGCTGTCTTTTAGAGCCATTTGATAGTTCTTTGGTTCAATCTGGCTGATGAAGCAGGTGTACAAGCATTCGTTAATGATGCCTGTTTCTTTAATGCTTGTGTAAACACAAGTGTGCTCATTCAAGCTTCGTCTTGTTTGTACACCGTCGGACAGATCACCTATCACGTTCTCCAAAGGGTGATTTTTGTGAACTCCAGTAGTCGGAACCGAACTGACTTGCAGATTGTCTTCCAGGTTCGAAGATAGTTCATCAATGGGCGATTGTTGTTGAGAGTGAAAAGGATTGAAGAATTCGTCTTCTGTAGAGGCAGCAGGGGTATCAACAGCACTTGACGAGGAAGATTGACATTCATCGTACTGCGGTCGTTGCACAAAATTTTCTTCCTCATCATAAAGAATCTGCGTAGCACTTCTCTCATCAACTTCTGCACAATCCAAGTAAGGCATATTAAAAGAGTTAAAAAGCTTATCATAGTCGAAAGCCTCAGCGGGACCCGTGCTTGGTTTTGGTGGTTTGTAACTTGTGATGTCAGTGTTACACACCACCTCAACCTTGCTGGTCGATAGATTAAAGACTCGTCTGTTGGGTGTCCCAACAACATATCCGACTAAAATACCTTCGTCGGCTTTCTCACCAAATTTTGAGTTCGTCTTTAATATCGAACACGGGGACCCAAATGGTTCGAGACCAGTCAAGTTAGGCTTTCTACGATGCATAAGTTCATAACATGTTTTATTCAATCTTTTAACAGTTAAAACTTGATTAAAGATATAACAGGCTGTTGCAACAACTTCAGCCCAGAACACCATAGGAAGTTTAGCATCAGCCAGCATTGTTCTGGCTCCTTTAATTAGCGTCATGTTCTTCCTCTCAGCCACCCCATTTTGTTGCGGAGTATACAGGGCGCTGTACTGGTGGTCTATCCCTTTCTGTAGGCAGAACATCTCCATCTGGTAGTTTTTGAACTCTGTCCCATTGTCACTCTTGATGTATTTAACCTTTCTCCCCACGATGTTCTCAACCTTGGTAATCAAGTTAATTACCAACTGAACCGTTTCATCTTTTGTCCTCAGGAAATATACCCAAGAATATCGAGAGAAATCATCAGTTATCACCAAGCAGTACGATGTTCCACCTAGGCTTTTTACATTCACGGGACCGAAGAGATCCATGTGAAGTAGGTCTAGGGTACTGACTATTGAATTGATCTTCTTGGTGTTATTAGGTTTCTTGTGTTGCTTTCCCTTTTTGCACGATAAGCATTGGTCTTCAAAGTTGAAATTTTTTAAGGGAACACCAAGCACCAGCCCATTCTTGACAATGTAGTTCATTTTTCGAAGATGTATATGCCCCATTCTTCAATGCCATAACTCGGACTCCGATTCAGTTGCTTTTGACAGAAGACATGATTCCTCTGTTGCAATCTCAATCGACCTCATGTCCATTACATATGTATTCTTTTCCCTTGGAGCCTTCATTACTATCCATGCCTCTGGTATCTTGAAACCAGGATACAGTACAATCGCTTCATTTTTGGTAAAGTGCACAGTGTAATCTTTGTCACAGATCTGAGACACACTCAGCAAATTATGCTTCAGCTCTTAAACGAAATTCACCTTTTCTAACTTCATTTTACCATTAGTCACCGTCCCAGTTCCAGTAATTCTACCACCACTCTCTCCAGCAAAACTTACTCTACCTCCCTGAACAGGTTTCCATTCGTGTAACAACTTCTTGTTACCAGTCATGTGCCGGGAACAGCCGCTGTCTACAACCCATAGATTGTTTGCAGCCCTGTTCAACTGTTCCTGCACGATTAAAGCAAAGGATTAAAATCTGGGGACCCAAGACCTATTGGTCTTGGGTCGATTAAATCTGTTAAAAGGCATCCCGTACTTTGGCTGTCCAAAGTTAGTATTAGAATGATTTCTGTAAGTCCTAAAAGGATACCTTCTTGTAGATTGACTATGAGGCCATCCAAACCTTCGTGAATTAAATGAATTATAACTAGTGGTTTGGTTGTTAACAGGGAAAAACTGAGATCGATTTCTTTGAAATCCTGGATTAGTCCAATGTCTGAACTTTGATGAGTTTGCATTCTTACCATTATAGTAATTACTGTTGGTTTTATTCTCAGTTTTCGGAGGCCTCATACCTCTAAATCTCTGATTCAGAGGGCAATCAGCAATCAGGTGTCCTATTTGATTGCATCTGAAACAGCTCCTGTGTTCAACCTTCGTCTCAACAGTTGTTTCAGATGTTGAGGTTGCATTACTACCCGTTTGCCTAACATATGGTGGGACATACGGGTTTAGAGGGGAATTCTTTTCAGTAGGTTTAAATTCCTCCCCACGTCTTAGTATCACTACTTCTTCATTTGTCTCACTAGCTTCGGATGTCTTGTCCGAATTTGATGAGACAGAACTTGGAACAGAAATCTTAACACTCGAAACAGACTTTGTCGTATCTTTTTCACTCAATTCAGGTTTTTTAATAGAAACTTTGATAGGAACTGTCTGACTAATCTCAACATCAACAGATTTCTGATTACTAGGATCATATGTATAGTTATGATTATAAGGTGGTGGAACTTCAGAATATCCAATTCCTCCCCTTTTAACTGGGGAACGTTGATCACTTACGAGATGATCAAGCATTGCAGAGGAATTTCTAAACTGCTCAAGTTTTCTGTTTAATTCCACCACTTTCACCTGGTAGTCAGCTATCTGTTTATCCCTTTCAGCAATTAGTTTGGTTTTCTCTTCTAACACTTCATAGCTAAGATCAATTACTTGTATTTTTTCAGCTAGACTTGCTTTAAGACTCCTGATATCTTTTTCACTAGCTTTAATCTTTACTGAATAACTATTTTCTCTAGTTTTAGTGTAATGATGATCTTCTTTTAATGTTTTAAATTGAGTGTCCAAACTAACAAACTGATCAGTTAATGTTTTCAATTGTTCAGACAGATTTTCACATTGCATACAAGGGAGTTCAGAACTTACCTCAGAGGGCTGATCATTCACCTCCGCCATATAAGCTTGATCTTCTCTTGTCTCTTTGTCACTTCCTTCAGTTTCGATGTTAACCAGGTTGGCCTGTTCGAACACTTCCTCAACCTGAAGATTCAAATTGTATCCCCCGTTCTGTCTGGATACCATCGCCCTATTCTCATTACTTCCCCCATTTGGTTGTGTTGGCCTGTTCTGACTACGTTCTACTCTTTCATTTGTGCATTCTTTAGCAAAGTGGCCATTCTGTTGACAGTTATAACACCGAACCTTTGACTTATCAAAACCTGGTCTTTCGCCAACGAACTTTCTACCAGTCTTCTTCATAAACCTTTTAACTCTTCTTACTATCATCGCCATCTGCCACTGCAGATACATCTCTTCCAGATCATCAGCATCGATCTGATCATAGTCTTCGTCTAAAGTAGCAGGGTCGACAATTTTACCTTTGATGTAATTTTCGTAAGAAGCAATGAAAGATGCATAGAGAGCAAACTGCTGTTCAGCAAACTTAACACTCATGGGCATCTGAGAGTAGTTGTTGTTCGGAACATTTGAGGAAAAACTACCAGTTGTTGCTTGAGGTTTAGAAGAATTTGTTCCACCAGCTACGAAACACACATCACCATCCATGTTGAGAGTTACATGACCATCTTGAGTTGAGTTAGAGCTCGAGTCTCCCTTTGAGTAGTAAGCAGATGATTCTGACTTTGAACTTGAACCTGAAGTAACTTTCGCACCATACATTCCCGGATCCTGAGCCTGATCTGTTGGTGTCTCTTTTCGAACCGTGTTAAGTTCAAAAGTTCGTAGTTTATTGACTGCTGTTTCCAAGTCGATGTTTGCAAACTCTTTATCTTCTCTCATCAAGACAGTGTACATTTCCCATTTCGGTGGGAGAGCATCAAGAAGTTTTTCTACGATCTCTTCTTCTTTATAGTCAATTGAATAGTTTCTGAGTTCGGTCATCAAGTGGTAATACCTTGTAATGATATCATCAAGTGACTCATTCTTCAAATACTTGAACACCGAGAATTGGGTTTTGAGAAGCTTAATCTTGGATGCACGTATCCCCACATTACCTTCATATCGGTTTTCAAGCGCTTCCCATAGCTCTCTGGCGGTTTTGTATTTCTTGAAGGGGTGAAGAATCTCTTGCGGAAGAGCCATTGTTATCGCAGCATGAGCTTTGCTTTCTGCCTCATACATCTTCTTTTCTTCCTCTTCCATCTTATTGTACTTCTTTATTTGTTCACGACCCTCAAACATAGCCGTTGGTGGAATGTAACCATCTTGAATGCACACCCACATCTTAGCATCTTGATATTTAACATATTGTTCAAACCGATCTTTCCAAGCAACGAAATCGGTACCCTTAAGCATTTTCGGAGCCTTAGTAGCTGAACCTGCTTCCACCTCCATTTTCACCAGCTCCGTAATATTTATAGAAGTCATCTTTGGAAGAAATACGAACGAACACTCAAAGAAAACAAAAATAATTTATTATTCTGAGCAGTACAGTAGGGGAAGTTATATTTAACTTCGCTTAAGTCTTAACTTCGCTTGATTTATCAACTTCGCTTTCTTCACAACTTCGCCTGATGTTAACTTCGCTTGATGACAACTTCGCCTAAGATAAGCGAACTTGTGAGGTAGGCGAAGTAGATGATAACTTCGCTTAATATTATATCTTCGCCTAAACCCTACAAACAGTGGCGGCAACTTCGCCTGATGAACACAACGTTTTTGTAGGTTTGATTTTGACGTTTTGCGAGGTTTTCGAAGGTGTAATGGGTTAATTTTGATGTAGGGAGGTGAGGAGGACACGAAAACTCGGTATATTAACGTAAACCCGTCCCGCGAATAGTCGAACGGAACGATTTCTACACCCGTGTGATAATCCCGAACCACACAATCATGAGCAAATGCTCTGATACCAATTGTAGGTTCCTAGCCGGATCTACACGGAAATATCTCGTTCTACGTAAGTGCGGAATCCCTACGTAAGACGATACGGGCGTAGAAGCGATATACGTTAAAGCACAAGCTAAACACGTTACAATACCCAAAAGACACGTTGTATTGCAACTAATAACACGTGATATTCAATCACCAATTACACTTACTGGACTCGTTACTACAAAAGAACCCGTAACCTAGCTTATATGGTTATCGACAACTTCGCCTACAGACTAGGCGAAGTTGTTGATAACTTCGCTTGTCCACAAGTTCGCTTATAACAGGCGAACTTGTGAGACAAGTTCGCTTAAACATCAATACAAACCAACAAACACTATTACAGACACTCGATACTGAACTACTGACATCATGCACCTACAATTTGTAACGAGACTAGCTTCAAAGGCTCAACGATAATAACTATATATATATATATATATATATATATTTGGAGTTAAAGACAATAATATAACTGCAAGTCTAATACAACTGCAAGTCCCGAATCTGGATCACTGCAGATTTCATAACACTATCTTCGCGGGAATCAGGACACTCACGGGCTCGTGTATGACTGGGTAATCACTTTTCTGCTTATCATTCGGAAAGATGTATGTGGAGACATGCACAACTCAAAATGATTCTCCACAGTAAATCGAGAAGATTTAGTTTGTATCACTTCTACTTTTACGCACCATAGAAAGCTACCATAACATACAATAACTGTTCTAGAGTCTTTTAGGCCTAATTACTTCACCAGTTAAGCACAAAAAATCAGTTTATCTATCACTTTCCAAGGTTGGATCAATTTTCTTTTAAACACCGTATTGAAAACTTCTTACGAAGTTATAGACTAGAAAATTTATATCATCTCCCAAAAAAAAAAATTAATTCTAGCTCCCCAATCAAGTCAAAGTCTTTAGGTAAACGGCTATCCTGAAGATCCAATGGATCAGCCGGACCGACCACATACGAGTATGTGTCCTTCTGACTAATTATGAACGACAAATTTTAAGCGAAAGAATTAAAACCTATCATAAACCGCCCCGGTCACTTTCAGTCATCTGGTTAATGGCTATCCTTATAATCTACACTTCAAACTTGAGCAACCGACATAATTTTAAGCGATAGTGATGTTTTTTTATACGAAAAAAGAGAAAACAAGGTTACTCGGGATTGATCATCCCATTAAGCTCAACAAGATTTTGAAAACGGGATCGGTCAAACGCTTTAGTAAAAAGATCAGCAAAATATTCCAGTGAATCAACCTTTTCAAGCACAATTAATTTCTTCTCAGCACAATCCCGTATAAAATGATGATGAATGTCAATATGTTTAGTTTTACTGTGTTTAACGGATTGTTAGTTACTGAGATAGCAGCAGTGTTATCAATGCAAATAGGAGTTTGAGTGAAATTCAGACCATAATCGCGCATTTGTTGTTGTATCCATAAAATATGGGAGCAGCAGTTCGATGCTGCCATGTATTCTGCTTCACAGGTGGAAATGGCTACAGAGGTCTGCTTCTTGCATTGCCACGACACCAATCTTCCTCCGAGAAACTGACATCCACCGGTTGTTGACTTCCTGTTCTGATTGCAACCTCCATAGTCAGAATCGGTGTATGCTACCAAGTCCAGTTCTCCCCCTTTCGAGTACCATAGTCCCAACATAGGCTTTCCTTTGAGATATCGTAAGATTCTTTTCACTCCCTTCATGTGTGATTCCTTCGGATTTGCCTGAAAACGAGCACAAAGACAAACTGCAAACATAATGTCAGGTCTAGATGCAGTTAGATACATTAAGGAACCTATGATTGCCCGATATTGAGTGGGATCCACTTCTTCATCACTGTCGGAGTCAGCACCCAGTTTGTGATTGACGCAGATAGGAGTGTCAAATGGGGTACTGTCATCCATCTTGAAGCGTTTAAGCACATCATGGACATACTTCGTTTGATGAATAAACATGCCATCTTTCTTCTGATCTACCTGCAAGCCCAAAAATAAAGTCAATTCGCCCATGGCGCTCATTTCAAACCTCTTCTTCATGACTGCTTCAAACTCCTGACATATAGTAACTCTTGAGGCAGCAAAGATGATATCGTCCACATAAACCTGAACGAGTAGAAAATCTCCCCATTTCCTCTTGACAAACAATGTACTATCAATTTTCCCTCTCTCAAACCCATTCTCTAGCAAGTAGTCTGACAATATTGCGTACCAGGCACGAGGAGCCTGATGTAACCCATATAATGCTTTGCTCAGTTTGTACACATGATCAGGAAAATCTGAGTCAGGAAAACCCAGAGGTTGTTTAACATACACTACCTCATCGACTTTACCATTAAGAAAGGCACTTTTCACATCTAACTAGAACACTTTCATCTCTTTGTGTGCCGCAAATGCCAGAAACAGACGAATTGCCTCCAGTCTTGCCACTGGAGCAAACACTTCGTTGTAATCGATTCCTTCCTGCTGATTAAACCCTTTCACTACCAATCTTGCCTTGTTGCTTATGATTATTCCCTTCTCATCTCGCTTGCATTTAAAAACCCACTTTGTACCGATAGCGTTCACTTCTTGCGGTTTTTCAACTAACTGCCAAACTTCCATCTTCTCAAACTGTGCCAGTTCTTCCTGCATGGCTTCAACCCACGAGCTATTCTTCAGTGCCATTTGATAATTCTTTGGTTCGATCTGACTGATGAAGTAGGTGTACAAGCACTCTTTTATAATACCCGTGTTTTTAATGCTTGCATACACACATGTGTGTTCATCCAAACTTCTTCTAGTATGTACACCATCAGGAGGATTACCGATCACATTCTCCAAAGGATGATTCTTGTGAATTTTGGTGGTCTGTACCGGACCGACATCCAGATCGTTCTCAATATTTGAAGAGAGTTCATCAGAGTGAGACTGAGGTTGAGTGTGAAATGGATTGTAGAATTCATCTTCATTCGAGACAACAGGAGTTTCAACGACACTTGACGAGGTCGGTGGATTTTCATTATATTGCGGACGTTGTACGATGGTCTCTTCTTCGTCATACAGCATCTGTGAGGCCATTTTCTCATCAATATCTGCAAAATCCAAGTAAGGCATATTAAAAGATTTGAATAGCTTATCATAGTCGAAAGTCTCTACCGGTCCCATGCTAGGCCTTGGTGATTTATAACTAGTAATGTCCGTGTTACAGACCACCTCAACCTTGCTGTTTGATAGATTAAAGACTCTTCTGTTGGGTGTCCCAACTACATAGCCAACTAAGATACCTTCGTCAGCTTTCTCACCAAATTAAGAGTTAGTTTTTAATATCGAACATGGGGACCCGAAAGGTTCAAGACCCTTCAAGTTTGGATTTCTACCATGCATATGTTCATAATATGTTTTGTTTAATCTTTTAACAGTAAAAACACGATTAAGGATATAATAGGCTGTAGCAACAGCCTCAGCCCAGAACACCACGGGAAGTTTAGCTTCCGCCAGCATGGTCCTGGCGCCTTCGATTAGCGTTCTATTCTTCCTCTCAGCTACTCCATTTTGTTGCGGAGTATATGGGGCGCTGTGCTGATACTCGATTCCTTTCTGTAAGCAAAACATCTCCATCTGATAGTTCTTGAACTCTGTACCATTATCACTCATGATGTACTTCACCTTTCTCCCAACAATATTTTCCACCTTGGTAATCAAGTTAATTACCAACTGAACTGTCTCATCTTTTGCCTTCAGAAAATAGACCCAAGAGTATCGTGAGTAATCATCGGTTACCACAAGACAGTATGAAGTTCCTCCTAGACTCTTTACATTCACAGGACCAAAGAGATACATGTGAAGTAGGTCCAAGGTTGTACGATGGTCTCTTCTTCGTCATACAGCATCTGTGAGGCCATTTTCTCATCAATATTTGCAAAATCCAAGTAAGGCATATTAAAAGATTTGAATAGCTTATCATAGTCGAAAGCCTCTGCCGGTCCCATGCTAGGCCTTGGTGATTTGTAACTAGTAATGTCCGTGTTACAGACCACCTCAACCTTGCTGTTTGATAGATTAAAGACTCTTTTGTTGGGTGTCCCAACTACATAGCCAACTAAGATACCTTCGTCAGCTTTCTCACCAAATTTAGAGTTAGTCTTTAATATCGAACATGGGGACCCGAAAGGTTCAAGACCCTTCAAGTTTGTCTTTCTACCATGCATATGTTCATAATAGGTTTTGTTTAATCTTTTAACAGTTAAAACACGATTTAGGATATAACAGGTTGTAGCAACAGCCTCAGCCAAGAACACCAGGGGAAGTTTAGCATCCGCCAGCATGGTCCTGGCGCCTTCGATTAGCGTTCTATTCTTCCTCTCAGCTACTCCATTTTGTTGCGGAGTATATGGGGCGTTGTACTGATGCTCGATTCCTTTCTGTAAGAAAAACATCTACATCTGATAGTTCTTGAACTCTGTACCATTATCACTCATGATGTACTTCACCTTTCTCCCAACAATATTTTCCACCTTGGTAATCAAGTTAATTACCAATTGAACTGTCTCATCTTTTGCCTTCAGAAAATAGACCCAAAAGTATCGTGAGTAATCATCGGTTACCACCAGACAGTATGAAGTTCCTCCTAGACTCTTTACATTCACAGGACCAAAGAGATCCATGTGAAGTAGGTCCAAGGTGCTGACAATTGAATTAACTTTCTTGGAGTGATGAGGCTTCTTGTGCTGTTTTCCTTTCTTGCACGATACACATTGGTCTTCAAACTTGAAGTTCTTCAAAGGAACCCCTAGTACCAACCCATTCTTTACTATGTAGTTCATCTTACGAAGATGTATATGACCCATTCTTCGGTGCCACAACTCTGACTCAGACTCCGTTGCTTTTGACAGAAGACATGACTCTTCAGTTGTCACCTCGGTTGATCTCATATCCATTACATACGTGTTCTTCTCTCTTGGAGCTCTCATCACAACCCAGGTCTCTGGTATCTTAAAACCAAGATAAAGTACGAGTGCCTCATATCTAGTAAAATGAACGGTGTATTCTTTGTCACAAATCTGAGATACACTCAACAGGTTGTGTTTCAATTCTTCCACAAAGTTCACCTTTTCTAACTTTATTCTTCCATTCGTCACAGTCCCAATACCACTAATTCTTCCTCCACTCTCTCCTGCGAAACTAACCCTTCCTCCTTGAACAGATTTCCAGTCGCGTAACAATTTCTTGTTACCAGTCATGTGCCGGGAACAGCCACTGTCAACAACCCACATATTGTTTACAGCCCTGTTTGACTGTTCCTGCACAATTAAAGAAATAGATTAAAATCTGGGGACTCAAGACCTTCTTGTCTTGGGTTGATTAAATATGTTATCCGGCATCCAGTATCTTGGTTGCCCAAAGTTAGTTTGAGGAGAGTTTCTATAAGTTCTGTAAGAAAAACTTCTAGATGACTGGCTATGAGGCCATCCAAATCTTCGAGAATTAATTGAATTATAATCGTTGGTTTGGTAATTTACTGGGAAAAAACGAGACTGATTTCTTTGAAACCTTGGATTAGTCCAATGATTGAAATTTGGTGTGTTAGCATTCTTACCAGCATCATAATTAGTACTCGTTTTATTCTCAGTTTTAGTAGGCCTCATATTTCTAGATTTTCTCTGTTTCAGAGGACAATCAGCGACAAGATGTCCTATCCTGTTGCACCTAAAACAACTTCTGTTCTAACTATTATGGTTGTTTTGGACTTTCGTCTCAAAAGTTGTTGCAGATGTCGAGGTTGCGTTACTATCCGTTTGTCTCACATATGGTGGGACGAACGGATTTAGGGAAGATTTCTTCTCATCAAACTTATAGTCCTCCCCTCGTTTTAGTAACACAACCTCTTCTTTTATCTCACCCGATTCGGACGTCTTATCTGAATTTGACGAGACAGAACTAGAGATAGAACTTGTGACATTTGAACTTGTCTTACTTGTTTCACTCTCATTAACTTCAGTTTCTTTAGCAGAAACTATTATTGGTACTGTCTGACTAATTTCTAAATTAGCAGATTGCTGATTACTCGGATCATAAGTATAGTTATTGTTGTATGGTGGTGGAACTTCTGAGAATCCAATTCCCCCTTTGTTAACCGGGGAACGTTGAACACTTATGATGTGATCTAACATTGCAGAAGATCAATCACTTGTATTTTTTCAGCTAGAGTGGCTTTAAGACTTCTGATATCCTTTTCACTAGCTTTTATTTTTACCGAGTAACTATTTTCTTTAGTTTTAGAATAGTGATGTTCTTCTTTTAAAGTTTTAAATTGAGTATCCAAACTAACAAACTGATCAGTTAATGTTTTCAATTGATCAGACAGATTTTCACATTGTTCACAATGAAGTTCAGAACTTACCTCAGAGAGCTGATCGTTCACTTCTGCCATGTATGCTTGATCTTCCCCCGTCTCTTTGTCACTTCCTCCAATTTCGATGTTTACCAGATTTGCCTGTTTGAACACCTCCTCAACTTGTATATTCCAGTTGTATTCACCGTTCTGTTGAGATACCATAGCCTTATTTTCATTACCACCCCCATTCTGTTGAGCAGGCCTGTTCTGGCTTCGTTTGACTCTCTCATTTGTACATTCTTTAGCAAAGTGACCATTTTGTTGACAGTTATAACAACGAACTTTTGACTTATCAAACCCTGGTCTTTCTCCAACGAACTTTCTACCAGTTTTCTTCATAAATCTCTTTAACCTTCTTACTATCATAGCCATCTGCCATTGCAGATCCATTTCTTCCAGATCATCAGCGTCGATCTGATCATAGTCTTCATCCAAAGTTGCAGGGTCGACTATTTTACCTTTGATGTAATTCTCATAAGATGCAATGAAGGATTCATAGAGAGAAAACTGCTGTTCAGCTGATTTCACATTCATAGGCATCTATGAGTAGTTCTTGCTTGGAGCATTGGATGAGAAATTACCAGTTGTAGTTTGAGGTTTTGAGGGACTACTACCACCTGCAACGAAACATACGTCACCATCCATATTGAGAATCACATGACCATCTGGAGTGGAATTTGATTCCCCCTTTGAGTAATAGGCAGTGGATTCCGATTTTGAACTTGAGTTTGGACTGACTTTAGCACCATACATTCCCGGATCCTGAACCTGATCAGTCGGTGTCTCCTTTCGAGCCATGTTTAGTTCAAAATTCTGTAACTTATTTACCACCGTCTCTAAATCAATCTTTTCAAAGTCCTTATCCTATCTCATCAGAATAGTGTACGTCTCCCATTTTGGTGGGAGGGCATCAAGAAGCTTTTCCACTATCTCTTCTTCCTTGTATTCAATGGAGTAGTTATTTAGCTCGGTCATCAGATGATAATATCGTGTGATGATGTCATCAAGTGATGGCACAAAAAAAACAAGATTGTTTAGAACCGATGGACAAAATATCATCTATTTTTTTACGTTTGTATGATAACACAGATATCCTTTTAGCAAAATATGGTATAAGCGGCTTCCGCCGAAAAATTCTTATGTCTCCATAAAATGTTATATTCTAGCTATTTTCAAATAGACCCGAATCGGCGGATGGCTGAGCTGTAAATCCGGTCTATCAAGTGATTCATTTTTTAAATACTTGAATACTGAGAATTGGGTTTTCAGCAGCTTTGTTTTGGAGGTTCGTATCCCAACATTTCCTTCATATCTATTCTCTAGTGCTTCCCATAGATCTCTAGCTGTTTTGTATTTCTTAAAAGTATGAAGAATCTCTTGCGGGAGAGTCATGCGCTTTACTTTCTGCCTCATACATTTTCTTTTCATCATCTTCCATCTTACTGTACTTCTTAATCTGTTCACGACCCTCAAACATGGATGTTGGAGGTATGTACCCGTCTTGAATGCAAACCCACATCTTTGCGTCCTGATACTTCACATATTGTTCAAACCGATCTTTCCATGCAACGAAATCAGTACCTTTATGTAGTTTTGGGGCTTTAGTTGCTGAACCAGCTTCTACCTCCATCTTTACCAGTTCTGTGATGTTAATCGAGGTCATAGTTCAAAGAATTGTGATTTAAAAATCAAAAATAAGATTTTGTGAACGACTAATAGCGAAGTTAATATAACTTCGCTAGCTGTTAACTTCGCTGACACTTAACTTCGCAGAACTTAACTTCGCTAATTCACAACTTCGCATCTCCACAACTTTGCTGAAACCCTATATGTTCGCCAAAAACCCTAGTATTGGTGACGGCAACTTCGCCTGAAGAACAAGAGAATTTTGCAGGTTTGGTTAGGTCGATTTCAAGGGATGCGAGGGTGACTTGAAGGTTTAATTGATGAGTAATAAGGAGCAATTGACAAAAACGAGGTATTTCAACGTAAACTCGTTCCGCGAATGGTCTAACGGAACAATCTTTACACCCGTGTGATAATCCCGAACCACACAATCACGAGCAAAACGCTCTGATACCAATTGTAGGTTCCCATCCGGATCTACACAGGAGTATCTCGTAGTACGAGGGTGCGGAATCCCCACGTATACGATACGAGTGTCGAGACGATTAATACGTTGAATATATATGTAAAATACACGAGAGTATAAGATAATACTTGATATATTGCTATGGCCAACACGTGATTCAGAGAATCACAAAAAAAAATCGTTCCTCAAAAACTTAACCAAATCAACCAAAGTTATGGGTTTATAATACTCGACAACTTCGCCTAACACACTAGGCGAAGTTGTCATAACTTCGTTGTCCTTCAAGTTCGCCCAACACATGGAGAACATATAACAAACAATATTCAATACTGAACTACTGACATCATGCACCAACATATAGTTTATTTTTATGTTGGTTTCTTTAATATTTTCGTTTTTGGGGTAGAAAAAGTGGAAAATACAAAAATATTGTGCTTTTTGCTAGTATAGAGAAAATCCAAAAACATTTAAATATTTCAAAAATCCGAAAACATTAAAAAAATTACCCCCCTCAAAATGAGTTTTGAAGCAAAAAGAGAATATGATTGTACATTGGTCTTTTTATTCCAAAATTTCAGTATAAAAATAAGCTTAAAAGACTAAGTGCTTAACTACATTGGTGCATTGGTAGGTCTTAAGCAAACTATAACGGTAAAGTATGTGATATAAACATAAGAATTACCAAATTGAAAGAGGTATTAGTCTCTTCCAAAATTCTCGGTAATGAAGGCAGAAATGTAATAGGTTGTCACTCAAGCCTTATATCTGTTTATTCACCCAAAAACAAATATTCTAAATAAAATGCACCTACTTTATGGTTAACACTTCAACGATGTATGGTCTTATGGTCTCAAATCCTGTATTGATGGGACGCATCCGGTTTCTGGACACTGTGAGTCTATATGCGGCTTATTATCTGGGTATTCATAATCTGAATATTTCAAAAGCTTTTAGAGCAAACCCTAAGTCAATGAACTTGATCACTGATGTACTTCGTACAAACTCATTACTGACTTGATCAAAATCCATTGTGAGTCATACATTGTTCATCCCTTGCGCGCGTCTTAATACCGGTAAGAAACGGACCCCGGGGGATACAATTTCTGTAAGCCTACATCATGAACTTGTGCATACTCACTCGTAGTAAAGGAATCTTTGTGTATTGCTTGATAACGGGGGTATACCTTGTAGTGGGGATTATGAACTAAGATTGCTTAATCAATATAAAAAATCCTATATTTTGATCTTCAGGCATAATGGTTTAAGTCAAATTGGGGTGACATAATAAAAGTCAACTAAGCCTGAACTGAGATTAGAGGCTGATAGTTTCTGATATTCTGTGCTTTAATTAACATTAAATCGTATCACAAAAATACTTGAACGTTTTTTATAAGATTTAAGTGTACAACAATATCAATGACTAACTTAACGCTAGTCATAATAAAGGCTGAAGAATAAACATGTTATGGAGGATTTCTTGATCAAATGATTCTCTGTTCAATTCACAAAAATATGTACAGCTTTCGTAGTTTAGTTTTCATATTTGTTTTGGTTAGTCTTGTTTCATTTTGGAAAATATTCAAAATCCAAAATAAAAAAATAAAAAAAAAAATATTGTGTTTTTCTTTTTGTTTCCGCTTTATTTTCGGTTTCCAATTTATGAGATAATTTTTGAAAACTAAAAAATCCAAAAGGATTTTCCCACGTTTTTATTTAGTTCTTTTATTTAATTCTTTTAAGTTAATTTCTTTAACTTATGCATTTTTCTTGAAAAAGCGCGTTAATTCCCATTTGTTTATTGATATGGTAGTAATGGATTGTGTTATAATTCTTAACAAAGTTGAATTTCTTATGGACCTTATTCCGATGTAAATGGGTAGTTTCGATGTTACCGTAGGGATAGATTGGTTAACAGTTAATCATGCATAAGTTGTTTGTTTCGAAAAGTTCATTCGTATACCTCTTAAGAATGGTCGTATTCTTAAGGTTTTCGGTGATACTCCAATGTCTAAGCTTAATTTTATGTCGTGCTTTCAAGCTCAACGTTATTTACGCAAGAAATGTGTCGCCTTCCTAGCTCTCGTAGTGGAGAAAGAGCGGAAAGAGAATAAATTATCCGATATTCCGGTGATACGTGATTTCCCCGATGTCTTTCCTAATGATGTCACTGGCCTTCCTTCGATTCATCAAGTTGAATTTCGAATTGATCTTGTACCCGGAGCTAACCCCGTAGCTAAAGCCCCTTACCATCTTGTACCTTCCAAAATGCAAGAACTCTCGAGCCAACTCCAAGAACTTTCGGACAAGGGTTTTATTCACCCGAGTTCTTCTCCTTGGGGTGCACATGTGCTATTCGTTAAGAAGAAAGATGGCTCATTCCGCATGTGCATCGATTACCGTGAACTCAACAACCTTACTGTTAAGAATCGTTATCCGCTCCCTCGAATCAACGATCTTTTCGATCAACTTCAAGGAGCCGCATGCTTTTCGAAGATCGATCTCCATTCGGGTTATCATCAACTCCGAGTTAGTGAAGAAGACATTTCCAATACCACTTTTCTTACTCGCTATGGGCATTACGAGTTCTGTGTTACGCCGTTTGGGTTAACTAATGCACCCGCAGTTTTTATGGATCTCATGAACCGTGTGTGTAAACCTTACTTGGAAAAGTTCGTTACTGTTTTCATTGATGTTATCTTAATCTACTTGAAATCCGAGAGCGACCACAAGAACCATCTCCATGCCATTCTTGATTTGCTTCGAAAGGAGCAATTGTACGCCAAATTTTTCTAAGTGCGAGTTTTGGTTAAAAGAAGTTCAGTTTTTGGGCCACATTGTTAATGACAAGGGTATTCATATTGATCTCGGAAAGATTGAAGATGTTAAGAATTGGAAGCCGCCTACTTCTCCCACCGAAGTTCGATCTTTTCTTGGTTTGGCGTGATATTACCGTCGTTTTATTCAAAAATTTTCAAAGATCGCATTGCCCCTCACCGCTTTAACACACTAGGGTAAAACCTTTGTGTGGGGGTCAAAGCAAGAAGAAGACTTTCAAACCCTTAAGGACATGCTTTGCAATGCTCATATCCTTGCTCTTCCTGAAGGAAATGAAGATTTTATCGTTTTCTGTGACGCTTCTGACCAAGGTATTGGTTGCGTTCTCATGAAACGAGGCAAGGTTATCGCTTCAGCTTCGAGGCAACTCAAGGTTCACGAGAGAAACTGTACGATACACGATCTCGAACTTGGTTCTGTTGTATTTGCCTTGAAAATTTGGAGACACTATCTCTATGGTATGAAGTGTGTGGTGTTTACCGATCAAAAGAGTCTCCAACACATATTTGACCAAAAAGAACTCAATATGAGACAACGTCGATGGGCCGAGTTGCTTAGCAACTACGAATGCGAAATTCGCTACCATCCTGGAAAGGAGAATGTCGTGGTCGACGCTCTCAACCGTAAGAAACCACTCAAATCAATACTTCTTACTTGTGTCCTGGTTTAAAATGATCTCAAAAAGTGTGTTCTCGATGCTCATCACGTATCCGTCACCGAAGGCAATATGTATAAAGAGATGTCGTGTGGTGCCGAAACCCAACTCGAAACTAAACACAATGGTCTGATTTATTTTATGAACCGCTTATGGATCCTCGATCGTGATGATCTTCGCACATTTATTATGGATGCAGCTCACAAGACACGATATTCCATACATCCCGGTGCGGATAAGATGTACGCTAACCTTCATTCTATCTATTGGTGGCCTGGAATGAAGAAAGATAGCGTCTTATATGTTTCTAAATGTCTCACGTGTTCCAAAGTGAAAGCCGAATATCACCGACCTTTTGGCTTACTCGAGCAACCTCCCATCCCTAAGTGGAAATGGGAAGGTATCGCTATGTATTTTATCACAAAGATTCCTTCTACCCGCAAGTAACATGATAGTATTTGGGTAATCGTTGATCGTCTAACCAAGTCTGCTCATTTTATTCCCATCAAAGAGACGTATTCTGTTGATCAATTGGCACGTATTTACGTTGAGAAGATTGTTTGTCACCATGGAACCCGATTATCTATTATATCCGATCGTGATGGTCGTTTTACTTCTCTCTTTTGGAAGTCTCTTCAATCCTCCTTGTGTACTCGTTTGGATCTTAGTACTGCTTATCATCTGCAATATGATGGACAATCCGAGCGTATGATTCAAAATCTAGAAGATATGCTCCGTTCTTGTATCCTCGATTTTGGAGGCAATTGGGATGTTCATCTATCGCTTGCCAAGTTCTCCTATAATAATAGCTTCCACTCTAGTATTGGTATGGCACCTTTTCAAGCACTCTATGGTCGTAAATTTTGCTCCCCGATTTGTTGGAATGAAGTTGCGTAATCTCATATCACTGGTCCTGAATTAGTTCAAGAGACTACTAACTATATTGCTCAAGTCCTTCAAAACCTCCTTGCTGCTCGTAGTCGTCAGAAACGTTATGCTGATAAGAGACGTAAACCCCTAGAGTTCAGTGTTGGTGATTTTGTCTTACTCAAAGATTCCCCTTGGAAGGGAGTTGTTCATTTTGGAAAGAAAGGAAGACTAGCTCCTCGTTTCATTGTCCCTTTTGAAATTCTCGATAGAGTTGAGCCTGTTGTGTATCGACTCAAGCTTCCTGTTGAACTCTCTAATATTCAGTCGGTGTTTCATGTTTCTAACCTAAAGAAGTGTCTTGACGAGGGTAATCTCCACATCCCTCTAGATGTAGTTAGCATTGACGAGACTATGCATTTTCTTGAGAAACACCCGTTGAGATCATGGATTCCAAGAATTAAACCTTCTCAGGGAGTATTGCGTTTTACCCCTAGAGGTAAAATAATCTTAAGGTAAAGTTCATCGGGAAACTGGTTTCGATGCATTATTTAATTGTTGGAAATTTGAAAATGATACTTTTCCATTCTTATTTAATTTCCGTTAGTTATTTTAAGAATAACGAATGGAACCTATACGCTATTACTATTGATAACGAATGATTGTCATTCGTATTTTTAAAAGTATAACGAATATGCTCATTCGTTAACCTATTCGCTTCTGCTACACTGATAATGTGTGACCTCATTCGTCATTAATAATGATAACGAGTGAAAAACGAATCTTTGTTGACTCGTTATGAATTTTATCTAATGTTTGATTCGTTAACGTGGTTAACGAATGAGACAACGAATGTGAGTCTATTTGTTTGCATAGGTTTGCGTGCAGATCTAGAACTATATATTGAACAGTGGGTGAACGAATCAACTCATTCGTTCACCTCGTTCATAGCAAAAACAGAGAGAAACTATTGCAAGCTTTTCTCAGATTTTCGATCATCATAAAACTGATTTTTGTTCATTATTTTAGAATCCTAAAGTATAGACGATTCAAACGCAATGAATTTCATCGAATTTAATTTATGTTTGATAGGGTAATTATTTAATTCAATAACCAGGTTTATCTTTGAATCAATGAACACATTAAACTTGCTTGATTGATGTAGTTGTTTATTGGGATTCATTACCGATGTTATTACGAGTTCTTTGATGCAACTTTGTAGTGATTCATCATTGTTTATAGGATTATTGATTTTCTGGGTGCATGTTGACTGTTTGAGTTCATCTAATTTTGACTTTGATGATTGGGGTCAAAGTTGATAATTATTGTTGTTATTCGTTATGGACAAAGAATGGTTATTCATTCGTGTCTAAATTAGACGAATGAACCCATTCGTTATATTGCATAACGAATTAACACATTCGTGTAATTATTTAATGAATGGACCTTCATTCGCTTCATATAATTCACGAATGGACTCATTCTTTATTGTTCTTTTGCTATTCACTCATTCGTCATAACGAATGAGATTGCGAATGAAACTTATAACTTTTAAACAAAATTAAAATATCTACTAAGTTTATAATGAAAATTTAAATTTAAATTATCTATAAGTTCGGTTTACTAATATTCAGTTTTTGTGATTATTGCAAGGGCAGATGAAATTATTTTCGATGCTCCGGCACATCGGAATCCCATTGTTCAAGAGGATCCTGTTGTTCAAGCGGCTGAACCACAAGCTGTTGAACCTCAAGCACAACCTCAAGCACCGCAACAACAAGCAGCACCTGTTGATCCTGATCTTACTTATGATAAGAAGCACAAAATATGTGCATTCTTACAGGAAGACATTCTAGATTGAGCTAAGTTTGGCGACATCATAGCATTTCTACGCCGATCTAGGATTAATTATGCTATATCCCCTAATTTCCCATTACATTTTAGCGTGATCCATCTGTCCTGGGGTACTGCTCGATATGTAGAAGCTGAGAACCACATCGTTGCTAAGATAAAGAAGAAGACTATCATTATTACTCCTGGAGTGATACGTCAGATTCTCAGATTTGCTGATAACATGGATATTCCTTGTGAGTTTGATCAGACATTGATTCGCGGGCTATTCCATAGATTATTTTATACAGGTGACCTGGATCATTCCTAGTATAACAAGGCCTACTTATGCGAACAGTTAAGTACTTGCTACATCTACTAATCCACTGCCTTGGGGGATGTAAATGTGGTTTTGACGAGTGTTGGTTTATGCTTCATTTCGAATTCATCGCTCTGATATTGAACAAATCGTTCAATTTCTACGAGCTTATTTTCTATCATCTCAAGGTTAATTGTCTAGTGAAGCATCATAGAAGCAAGTTTTTGATGTATCCACGCTTCCTCCAACTAATTATTCAAGACCTGATTATTGATCTCGTGATTGATCAGACTTTGATGGACAATGTGTTGGTCTTAGAACACATGAATGCTGGCACATGAAGTGTATAAAGACATACCATAAGAAGACGGCTGAAAATCGTCCAAGGACCAAGCGTTTAATTGGTCATCTAGTGAATCCATATTATGAATGTCCTTCTAATGACCGTTTGATCCACGATAATTAGGATTCCGAACAAGAAGAGGGACCAGGTGATGTTTGTCTAATGAATGCTCTTTCAAAGTAACTCACAACTAAGCTTTAAATTTATAAAAGGAAACTCCTAAAGAAACCACACACAACAGGCAAGTGTACCGATCTTAAATAGTATATAACTAAGGAAATCCGAGTATCGAACACAAGGACACGTGAAAAAGCTTATGATCACTAAACCCTAGACAAGACCTTCCTAAGAATAATATTTTTTTAATGATTAATAATTAAACTACTTGACCTAACTTACTTTAACTAAATTAATTAACTAGACTTAACTTAATGAAACACTTTAACGAAATTTAGAAACTTAACTGCAATTGGAGAAAACGTCTACCTAGGTAAGAATCATACTGAAGGTATAATAAGCTAATAGATTGAAGAATCTCACGACACCGGTATCTAAGGATGGCACAACTAAGGTTCACTAAAGAAAGCTAGATCACCTCTTGGTCTCACCAATAAACTCTAACTTACACTTAATTGATTTTAAGAACAAACCGGGAAACGAGTTGCTAAGGTGTTCTAATGTCGACTCTCCTCTCGGTTTCACCGACACACGAACCTAATGGAAACGAATACTACACAACCATGGATAGGGGAACAATTTGGTTTAACTTAAACTAGATCAACTAATCGCTCACAAACCCAAACCCGACAAGAACCGAACCCGCTCTCACGCGATCCTAATCCTAACAAGTAAAAGCTATGAGACGAGTTTACTTCCTATCACCTCTCGGTCTCTAAGAAGGTGCCTACCCACTGAATCTAACCAATTAGCATACCCACTTAAACCCTACGGTTATACACCCCGCAAGCAATCTCTAAACACAAAGTAAAGAGTTCAAACAAGCTAAAATCAATCAAAACTGATTCAATCAATCAAAGCAAGAGGTATATGAGTATAAATAATAAAAACACAGCCACTAAACACAACCTAATTCAATATTAAATCAAACTTTCATTAACAAATCAAGTCATGATGATCAACAATCCATAAAACTCACTAAAACCTAACAATATTCATCTAACCGAAGTAGAACTAACAAGTTTACCCTAACATAATTTTTGGACAGCAGCAAACACTTAATGTAAACATCATAAAACTCAACCAAAACATAATTAAAGTCATTCAATAATCAATATCAATCAAGCACAACTCAATCTTCAATTTAATTGCAAAATAATTCAAGTTAAAAATCAAAATCAACAAGAGTTATGAACATAAACAAAAACGTAAAGTTTATGAATGTTTTACTCAAGAATGGGGCTGAGATAAATGATGAAAAACAACCCTAGCTGCTGTCCCGATCCTCTTTGTTGTTCTTCTTCTTTCCTTGGCTGCCAAGATGCTTCAAAAATTATTTTCTTCTTCCTAAACCTTGCTGCCGATCGGAAATATGTCAAGGGATTTTAGATTGTGATTTACTTTGTTATTTTGTTGATGTCCACGGGATTAATTCCCAGCCACAATTCTACTACTCCTTCTTGTCTCCTTAAAAGAAACACTAAAATATGTAACCACCTCTAGCCGACCACTTTTATACCAACACCACAAATTGATCTTTTTCTCCTTGTATTACTTCTGCCAATCGCTAAAGTGAGCAGCCAACTAGCTTTGATAGTCCTCTTTAGCAGTTTTTATATATATAATAATTTGAAAAATGGTGAAACCGAATTTCGATTTTCTTAGGGAGGATTACCATAATCTGAAAACTTTGAGATTGTAAGACTTAGATGCACTCAAACCAGCACACCACCACATGTCCATCTTTTTACGAGCTTAGAAATAGTTATATACTTTAGAGTGTTTTAAAAAAATAGAAAAAGAAAAAAAAAGAAGTATGTTATGAAAGTTATGTGTACTCTGAAAAGTTGTTCTGAAAAGCAAATGCTTGTGAGAAAGTTATGTAATGTAAAATGCCAAAGAAGCATTCTTTAAAGTTAGTAAAAGAGGCCAAAGATGCACATACTAGACGGGACTTAGAGTTTACGCGTTTCTAATGGGATAGTGACTCTAAGGTTATCGCTATTGGGGCTCGAAGGTTCTTAGTTAATAAATATCAAATTAGGAATTTATAGGACAAAGTCCAATAATATTTAGGAATAGCTCGTACGACCTCCACATGACCATTCATCCATCAAAATTTCACCGAGTGCATCTAATTAGTACCATCAACAAGTCCTTGGCTAATGGTGATTTGTCGAACCAGTTTGCTTCGACTCTAGTTGTTCTAGTTCTCTTTTTCTGAGATGGGGTAGGTGTAGCCTTGATTTTGGGACTTAAAACACTTAATGCAACGGGGGGCTTAACTGGCTGGTGGCTGGGTTTAAGTGGACAACAATATCGGCAATCGCGGTCAATATGTCGAGCTGTTTCTTGTGCTTTATAATGATAAATAATCTGGGAATTTGTTATTTTGCACTTGGTTATGATCCTGTGTAGATTTCTTTTTCAGGGACGAAAAAGTTTTAAGTGTGAGGATGTTTAATGTGTTGTAAAACACACCTATTTTCCTTACCTTTTTATCACCTTTTAAGTGCTTAATTATATAATAATTAATGATTTTAACTCGTTGTAACTTGATATTACAAAGTTTATTATTTTGTGTAGGTGACGAGTTTTAAAAGAGAAAAGGATCGGATTTTTGAAGACATAAGAGGCATTTATGATCAAGTTAACAAGACCAAAGCTCAAGACCCGACCCAAGCCTAAAAGAAGAAAGCCTATCATATATAATATATAATATATTATAAACTAAAAAAAACCCTAAGCTAGCAATCACCTCCCTACTTGCGATCGGATATATCAAGAAAGAAAGAAAAGTGAAAATCAATTATTGGAATTGTTTTGGGAGTTCATCGCAAGTGGTAGCAAGTAGCAAACAAGAAAAAAAAATTTATAAACTCTAGCCTTTGCGTGGGTTCCGATCGCAGCAAAGAAGCAAGAAACAACAAAAGTTTGGCAGCCAATTAAAAAGAGTTTACACGTGTTTTAGGCCTCCAAGACAGCCATCAAAATTATAATACTATAATACATCTCCATACTCTTTGGTTTGTTTTATGTTTCATATTTACTTCGTTTTTTTATCATAAAGTTGAATTATTGTACAATATATATATATATATATATATATATATATATATATATATATATATATTGCAAAATAATTCAACTTTATGATAAAAAAACAAAGTAAATATGAAACATTTAAAAAACCAAAGAGTATGGAGATGTATTATAATTTTGATGGCTGTCTTGAAGGCCTAATATATATATATATATATATTTTGCAAAATAATTCAACTTTATGATAAAAAAACAAAGTAAATATGAAACATGAAACAAACCAAAGAGTATGGAGATGTATTATAATTTTGATGGCTGTCTTGGAGGCCTAAAACACGTGTTTTAGGCCTCCAAGACAGCCATCAAAATTATAATACATCTCCATACTCTTTGGTTTGTTTCATGTTTCATATTTACTTTGTTTTTTTATCATAAAGTTGAATTATTTTGCAAAATATATATATATATATATATATTAGGCCTTCAAGACAGCCATCAAAATTATAATACATCTCCATACTCTTTGGTTTTTTAAATGTTTCATATTTACTTTGTTTTTTTATCATAAAGTTGAATTATTTTGCAATATATATATATATATATATATATGTATATATATATATATATATATATATTGTACAATAATTCAACTTTATGATAAAAAAACGAAGTAAATATGAAACATAAAACAAACCAAAGAGTATGGAGATGTATTATAGTATTATAATTTTGATGGCTGTCTTGGAGGCCTAAAACACGTGTAAACTCTTTTTAATTGGCTGCCAAACTTTTGTTGTTTCTTGCTTCTTTGCTGCGATCGGAACCCACGCAAAGGCTAGAGTTTATAAATTTTTTTTTCTTGTTTGCTACTTGCTACCACTTGAGATGAACTCCCAAAACAATTCCAATAATTGATTTTCACTTTTCTTTCTTTCTTGATATATCCGATCGCAAGTAGGGAGGTGGTTGCTAGCTTAGGGTTTTTTTTGTAGTTTATAATATATTATATATTATATATGATAGGCTTTCTTCTTTTGGGCTTGGGTCGGGCCTTGAGCTTTGGTCTTGTTAACTTGATCATAAATGCCTCTTATGTCTTCAAAAACCCGATCCTTTTCTCTTTTAAAACTCGTCACCTACACAAAATAATAAAATTTGTAATATCAAGTTACAACGAGTTAAAATCATTAATTATTATATAATTAAGCACTTAGAAGGTGATAAAAAGGTGCGGAAAATAGGTGTGTTTTACAACACATCACCAGGTGGGAACGTTGGTGGTGATGATGGTGGTAATGATGGTGACGGTGGAGACGGTGGAAACGGGGGAGATGGTCAAAGGGTTGAAGTTGAGGCAGCTAGTTCGGCTGTTGCTCAACGTAAACGCCATGTGACGCGAGGAGATGGTGTGGAGATAGGTCCACAGATACCGAGGTTGTTTATTCAACGAATTCCGGTGGTGTTGCCTACTGTTTGGATCCCGTTCATTACTTTCATGACAACGACATCGATTGATTCGATATTTGCTTCGATTCCACAATCGTTGCTATCTCCGATGCCCACATCTCCTGTTACATCGATGGTGACTTCTCCAGCTACAACAACGATGTCTATACAACCTCCGGCCTTATCATTTATGAGACTTACCCATCCACATGGTCTGGTGCAGCCTGTACCCCCTACTTTTCATACCTTGCCGCATGTTCAACAGATGGACATGATACTTAGTTTAATTCATGTTGGGTCAAGAGTTTGACCTAAATGAGGAGATTTGACCTAAACGAAGAATATGGAAGATTGGAATCTTCTCAACCTCCTCAGAAACTGCTAAGTATTGAATCCGAGCACACCTTGGAACTTCGAGCAAGCTTTTACTTAGCCGAGTACGAGATTTTGCCTTCCGAGCAAGGTTTACTTCAAATAGTCTTCTTAAGTGGATATCCGAGCAAGGTATGCTTTTTAGTGATTTCCCGAGTAAGGATCACTGATTTGGCATCTCCGAGCAAGGTTCACTTTGTCAAGCAGGGTTGTTCTTCAAGACCAAGTATTTTACTCATCCGAGTAAGGTTTGGTTAACCAAGTCCAAGAAGCCAAGTAATTGGAAGACCGGGCAAGGAATTTATTAATAAATATGGTCCGAGCATACTTGATGAGTTAAGAGAATATTTCTAAAGTTATATCGAGTAAGGTTCAGCTCAAGCAAGGTACAATGACTCCCGAGTACGCTTTGCTAATAAGTCATTCAATGACAAAGAGCTGAACAGGACCATAGAAGAACAAGGTTGCTCGTAAGAATTTGTCGGGCAAAGTTTGATAAGTTCAAGAAGATTGAAGTCTACTCGGTGAATATTTTTACTTGGTAAAATATTCTTTAAGTAAAGTCTACCCGGAAACTGATTCTCGAGTACACTTCTATGTTTACCAAGTCTGAAGGAAGGCCGAGTACACTGCGTACTCGGAGACTGAAGATTAATGAAAAGCCTACCCGGAAGACTTGTTTTACACTTAGCTTATTTTGAATATGTAATTTGAATACGTATGATTGTATTTAGGGTTTCTGGAAGGAATGACAGTTGTCCTAGGTTGGCAGGCCTATAAATAGAATATTTAGGGCACGCCGCCAAGGAGAGGCAGATGGACACATGATACGGATAAGACCGACACATTAATTGAGAATATTTTGTGTGTGCCGGCTGTCCTAGGATTCCTTATAAAACCCTAAATCGATTACCCCGTTTGCATGATTAACATTATATAAATGGAAATCTTTTGAGTGAATCCTGTGTGTGCCATCTATCTTTGAATATTCATTGCAACCGTATGTTTGTTATTGATTCCGCCTTTAACAAACGGTTATCTTTCTAAATATAGAAACCCGTCATTAACTCTCTTGTAAACACGATTAATTTTGTGTGAGTTATGCCATGATTGATTAAGATCCGAGCCGAATCGACCATATAAAGGGACCTGACAAGTGGTATCAGAGCTGAATACTGCTATTTTTAGAAAGAATGTTGCTGATTGAAGATTTGAAGAAGAATGACGTAAGCAGGCACTGTTCGATTGATTTGTGACGTCAGCAGCCCTGTTCTTCATTTTTCTTCCAGATCTACAATTTTCGGTGTTTTCTTTTCCTTTGATATGATTGCATATACAGACAGTGATTATGATGGATGCAATATGAGTAGAAAGTCAACATCAGGGGGATGCCAGTTTTTGGGAGACAGGCTAGTGTCATGGCAATGCAAGAAACAGACTACTGTATCAATCTCCACTGCAGAAGCTGAATATGTTGCTGCATCTGCCTACTGTGCACAAGTTCTCTGGATTTAAAATCAGATGCTGGACTATGGTTTGAATTTTCTCAATACCCCTATTCTTATTGATAATATTGCTGCATATTTTACTGTTAAGAACCCTG
Source organism: Bidens hawaiensis (assembly GCF_021521415.1). Taxonomy (NCBI): domain Eukaryota; kingdom Viridiplantae; phylum Streptophyta; class Magnoliopsida; order Asterales; family Asteraceae; genus Bidens; species Bidens hawaiensis. The sequence continues at coordinate 1,016 of NW_027495135.1, read as the reverse complement.
TGCAACACTCTAAGACTAAGCACATTGAAATCAGACATCACTTCATCAGAGATTGCAGTGAAAAAGGTTTGATTGAAATGCAAAGAGTTGATACAAGTGATAATTTGGCTGACTTATTCACCAAACCACTAGATAGAACCAGGTTCAACTTTCTTTTGAAAGCCCTGGGGATGATCAACTCTGATGAAATCTGATTAAGGATGTGTGCTTGGTTGGGTACCTCTATGTGCTACTTGAATATTTTTGAAGGGGTTACACTTGCTGAATATGTTGCTGAATATGTTGCTGAATATGTTACTGAGTAGGTTAAATGTTATGTGACTTAACTGTTTCTATATGTGTCTCTCTGTGATAACTGATTATTTTATTAGAGATTACACATATTGAATATGTTTCAACTGAATGTTGATTGAATATGTGTTGATTATGTCACAAGCTTGAAGTTAACTGATAGGTGCTTAAGTAACTATCTGTGCAATTTGTTTGAAATTGATGATAATTCTTGACTATCATGTTAACTGATCTGATGTTATGATAAGTAGTTTGATCTGTTTAGGTGAAATTGAATGCTTATATGATGTCATGAGTAATCACATGTTTATGGTTACTTGAATATGTTCTTAATCTGATCTTCTGATAATGTCAAGATAGGATAGACATTGAATGTTAGTACAGTCTGTTTTTCTTGATGATGTTAAGAATGATTAAGATTTGAGTGTGTGATGCAACTGTTTGTGTCAAAATGTGTTTTTATGTCAAAATTAAGTGATTCAATGAATTTTATAATGAATTTTGCATAAATACTATATTTTGGTCAAAACATGAGCAAGTTGATTAATGGTGTAGAGATATGATAAGATTATTCAGTTCAAGCTTTTAAGAAGCTTAAAAGAAGGATTTTTTAAAGAAAAGTCTCAAGTAGTTGTTTTTGCTGAAAATTATGTCATTCGCCCAGTTGGAAGGACATATACTTGTGTATGTTTGGTCCTTAAATCTCTATAGATTCAAAGGATAGC